>NC_134892.1:2877750-2880250 GCF_041734735.1 Babylonia areolata | reverse complement strand
GATCTGAATTTGGAAATGGTAAGATCAAATAAATATTTTTCTGGCTGCAACAATGACTTAAAGGAATGGTATGTTTCATAACGATTACTACTATATCGTTTGTTTGACCAGTCCTGTTTTTACGACAGTTCACCACACGTTATTTAAATGTTCTAAGGAAAGCTTTCTCGTCTCCTACACCACCATTAAACCAAACTTCAGAAAATCCATAAACATCTAAACAGCGCTTTATTGTAGACGCCAAATAATCATCTTGGCAGCTGGTCATCTTGTTCACACTCATAATATACACTCGTTTTGGAATTCTCGTCATGGCCATCTGTTGCAGTTTAAACCAGTATCGTAGTGCGCAAATGCAGCTATCAATGTTCAGAGGATACCTGCCTGTATCACCGTATACCATTGCGTTCGGCGTTTTGGGGTTTACATTAAAAAAAAAATCGTTTACACGCAAATAAATGAACTGATTCTAGAGTTTTAAAACGCATAGTTTCCCCCATAATTCTGATGCACAGATCACCCTGCCTTTTGCTTTGCCCACATGTACTTCTAATGCAGAAACAAAAGATAGTTTGGAGAGACAGAGAGGGGGAGAGACAGAGACTGAGACTGAGATATTTTATTCATTTAAGGCCTTGGCCCCATATGAAGAGGGGCAACAACAGTTAATAATCAATACATAGATGAGCACCACAGGTCCTCACAAAATTTATGATACAAGAGATACTCGCAGCTGAAATGCTTTGAACAGATAAAGTGCCAAACTGCGAACGATAGTTTCATTACTAGAAGCCATCAGACCTAATCGGAACAAACATGGATCTGTATAATACTTCTTTGGTAAGAATTTCACACGAAGATGATGCAAAGCAGGACATATCAAGACAAAATGAACTTCATCTTCAACAGAGACTTTGCACCATGGACATAACAAAGCAAATTATTTCTATTGTTATAGCGAAACTGATGAACATTAATTTCGGTTATGCCAAATCTAAATCTGGTCAAGATAAATCGTAAATAACGATCTAAATTCAGAGACAGATATTTCTTCACTAAATGAGTCGAACTATACACTCTATATAAATCAAATCTGTCACTATATTTAATGTGGTTTTCCCAATCTTGCCATCTGCAGTCCATCAGTTGTTGGCGGATAATTCGCACAAATAATTTATCGTCACCTACTCCTTGACTAACCCAAGCATACCCCAAACCAAGTTCAAATAAACATAATCGTACATTAGAAACCCAGTTATTTTTTCCCTTCAAGTCTAAATCATACAACATGTCATAAGCTTTTCGTGGCAATCTATCATTATTCATTTTTGTTAATTTTAGCCAGTAACTAACACATCTAGCTGCAGAGTTAATATAAATAGGATACCTATTCGTCTCACCATAAACTAAGTCATTTGGTGTTCTCATACTAACTCCTAAAAACTTTTTTAACCCAAACAAATGCACCAACTCACAATGCAAAATAGCTTCTTTTTTTTTATCCAAAAGAGAGATAGAGAGGGAGGGAGAGAGAGAGAGGTGTGGGGTGTGTGTGTGTGTGTGGGGGGGGGGGGACAGACAGTTTCGTACCAAGTGTGATATTTAAGAAATAAAAAATAATCAACAAAATTTTCTTGCTTTTTTTTTTTTTTTTAATAAACTAATTTTGATTGTGAAATATAAATGAAATAAAACGGTATGAAGAACAGTGATACCAATAGTAAGTAATACTGCTGCTAATGATGATAATAATAATAAAACTGATGATGATGATAATAATAACGATAATAATAATACCAAAAAATCAATAGATGGACACTTGCAGCCTGTGATACTCTCGCCCAAAACCCCACTCCCACCAAATTATGCAGTTTGTATGCATAAATATATAGATGCATAAATGTGTGTGTGTGTGTGTGTGTGTGTGTGTGTTTCCCATGTCTCCTCTAGCTCTCCACCCCCACCCCCCTATGGTTTGTTTCATCGTTAACAACTCTTCTGTCTTATTCTTCCACTTTTTACTCGTGTCATCATGGTCATCATCATCATCATCACCATCATCATCATCACCATCATCATCACCATAATCATCATCATCACCACCATCATCATCATCATCACCACCATCGTCATCATCATCATCATCATCACCATCATCATCATCACCACCATCATCATCATCACCACCATCATCATCACCATAATCATCATCATCATCACCATCATCACCACCACCATCAGTAGTAGCAGTAGCAGTAGCAGTAGCAGTGGAGAGACAGACTTTCACCCACAGCTGGGCCGTCATCAGCGAAGTGAGAGCTGTGTCATCAATGGTTTCTCCCCCGCAGTGGGAAGTCATTTACAGCCCAGCCTTTCGTGAAGGACAATGTACTCTCAAACCAGGAGGCAAGATTTCATCGGCTCTTAGTGCCGCAGCCTTGGGGGGCTAGCTGACCTTTTGGGGGCCATCCCCAATGCCGACTGTCCTGAAACCCTCTTG
>NC_134892.1:2810250-2872750 GCF_041734735.1 Babylonia areolata | reverse complement strand
ACACTGTGTGTGTGTGTGTGTGTGTGTGTATGTGTGTGTGTGTGTGTGTGTGTGTGTGTGTGTGTGTGTGTGTGTGTGTGTGTGTGTATTTGAATGTGTGTGTGTGTGTGTGTGTGTGTGTGTTTGCGTCCTTGTCTGCATGCGTTTGTAAGATATACATTTCATGTTTTTTTTAATCAGTCTGGGAATTTTTTCTTTTTTTTTTCTAATTAGTTCTCGTCGTCGTCGTTGTTTTTCCCCAGCACGTCTGGCCTGGTTTTCTGCATCTGGTTCTTCGGTGTTTGTCAAAGCGATCAGATTTTTACCTTCAAAGCTTCTAAGCTGGATGCTGTCGTTGAAAGATACGTTCAGGTAATTTGTGCTCTTTGGCTCGAAACTGATCGCACCCAGAACGAAAAAAAAATATATAAAAAAAAAAAAAGGAAAATTTCCAAGAGAGTCAGCACAAAAATCACACACGGAAAACAATGCTTCTTTTCCAGTAAGAGAGAGAGAGAATGGAAAACGAAAAAGTTTGTTTCTTTCTTTAGTCATTTATTTATTTGTTTGTTAATGTATTTAGTTATCTACCTAGTTAGTTACTTAGTTATATAGTTATTCATTAACCTATTCATTTATTTATTCGTCTATTTATTTGCTTGTATATTCATTCATTCATTCGTCTATTCACTTCACCCGTTCATCTATTTTATTTCATCAGATTTATTTACTTTAATCATATTTTGTATACCTGAGTGATATCTTTATAAATCAATCAATTCACTCATTCATTCATTTACATTCGATTGTATGTATCTATTGTTTATTCATTTGGTTCAAACAGAACTTTACTGAGGGAGCATGTTTTTACTTGTACACAAAGAGAACGGAGCACCAACAAGCTAACAGCTTATTCATTTGACATACCGCGAGTTTGTTTACTTGGTTGGTTAGTTTCCTTTACCTGGACAGTTACCAGGGTCAGATGTCTGGTTAGTGGCCGCTCAGTTTTTTCTTGGATACTTCTCTTCTCTCTCTCACTTTATTCTTTGTCTGTCTGTCTGTCTGTCTGTCTGTGGAATGGATATTGAAAGCACGCAGTCTGCTTTTCTAGTGTCTTCATTAATAAAGAATTTCTCTCTCTCTCTCTCTCTCTGTCCCCCCCCTTCTCTCCCCCTCTCTCTCTCTCCCCCTCTCCCTACCTCCCTCTCTCTCCCCCCTCTTTCTCTCTCTCTCTCTCTCCTCCCCCTCTCTCTCTTTAAATAAACGTTTATCTGTCGAGTTAAGTGTGTTGTTTCTTGGTTTCATCTTCTTCGTTTGTTAATTTGCTTAACATTTTCGTTCTTGTATCAGACGTGTTTGTTCTCTGTGTCAGTCTACTCTATCTGTTCATTCATTCAATCATCCTTCTGTCACGTGATTTTACTGCAAGTTTCTAATCCCTGCCGTTGCCTGGTCAATCTTTAAGAAAAATCTTTAATTTATGCGTATTAATTCAATTTGCTTATAATTATACAAATATATTACTCTATTATGTATCTCTTCACTTATAAACCGTTATCTATTTATCTACCATCTATCTATTTACTTATTTATATTTTGAAAATTATTCGACAGGCTTACACGTATCTGTGGGTTTTTTGTTTTTGTTTTTTTTTGTGTTTTTTAATGTTTTTTGCTGGTAGTACTACTATTACTGGAACCACCACAACCACCAGTAGAACACTCCTACTACTACCTCTGCTACTGCTACTGCTACGACGACGACGACGACGACGATGACAAGTTATAAAAAAGATACTGACACTGATGCAGACTGACGCTCTCAGCTCCCACACAGGGAGCTCGTGGTACGCACACACACACACACACACACACACACACACACACACAAGCACACACACACACACACACACACACACACACAGACACACACACACACATCGTTTCTCACACACATCTACACACAAAGAGAGGCACCAAGAGATGGATGAATAAATAGACAAATAAACAGACAAAAAACCCCCAAACAAATAGATAAAGAAACAAACAAACAAATGTTAATTATTTTTTCTGAAAAAAGCGATAAGGAAATAAATGAATAAATAATCAAATAAATATATGAACAACACACATCTATACCCATGTCTTCAGTCAGCACTTCCAGTAGCAAACTGAGGGATTATCCCACCTCCTGCCTTACTTCAGAAAAAAATCTGTGTAATCGTCGGTGAGCTCTTTTATTCTATTTATTTTTTTAAATTTTATTATTATTAAAAAAAACATAATTATATATATTTCTGATGCGTGTGTTTGTGTGCCTCCGCATCTGTCTATTTAAATGTCTGTAAGTAAACGTGTTGTCTGTCTGTCAGCAAACCTGTTGTCTGTCTGTAAGTAAACCTGTTGTCTGTTTTTCTGTAAGTAAACCTGTTCTGTTTTTCTGTAAGTAAACCTGTTGTCTGTCTGTCTGTCAGTAAACCTGTTGTCTGTCTGTCTGTACGTAAACCTGTCTGTTTGTACTTAAACCTGTTGTCTGTCTGTCTGTACGTAAACCTGTTTGTCTTAAGTAAACCTGTTGTCTGTTTGTCTTAAGTAAACCTGTTGTCTGTCTGTACGTAAACCTGTTGTCTGTTTGTACATAAACCTGTTGTCTGTCTGTCTGTACGTAAACCTGTTGTCTGTTTGTCTGTACATAAACCTGTTGTCTGTCTGTCTGTACGTAAACCTGTTGTCTGTCTGTCTGTCACTTCTCCTAAATCTCTTTCTGTGTGTTTTTGTCAGCAAAGTCTCCTTTTATTTGTCTGTCAAAATCTCTTTCCATCTGTCTGTCAGTAAATCTCTTTCTGCGTGCCAGTAAACCTCTGTTCGTCTGTCAGTAAATCTCTTTCTGTTGGTCTGTCAGTAAATCTCTTTCTGCTTGTCAGTTTTCCTGAACATCTTTCTATTTTCTCTGTCAGCGAACCTCTTTCTGTTTGTAAGCAGATCTCTATTTCGTCTGTTGGTAAACCCGTTTATATTTGTCTGTCAGGAAATCTCTTTATATTTGTCTGCCAGAAAATCATCTTTCTGTCTGTCAGTCAGTAAATCTCTATATTTGTCAGTCATTAAATCTCTTTACATTTGTCTGTCAGAAAATCATCTTTATATTATTTGTCTGTCGGTAAATCTCTTTATATTTGTCAGTCAGAAAATCTCTATATTTGTCTGTCAGTAAATATCTTTACATTATTCGTCTGTCAGTAAATATCTTTATATTTGTCTGTCAGTAAATATCTTTATATTATTCGTCTGTCAGTAAATATCTTTATATATTTTTCTGTCAGTAAATGTCTTTATATTATTCGTCTGTCAGTAAATCTCTTTATATTTGTCTGTCAGTAAATCTCTTTATATTATTTGTCTATCAGTAAATCTCTTTATATTTGTCAGTCAGAAAATCTCTATATTTGTCTGTCAGTAAATATCTTTATATTTGTCTGACAGTAAATCTCTTTATATTATTTGTCTGTCCGTAAATCTCTTTATATTTGTCAGTCAGAAAATCTCTATATTTGTCTGTCAGCAAATCTCTATATTTGTCTGTAAGAAAATCATCTTTCTGTCTGTCAGTCAGTAAATCTCTTTATGTTAGTAAATCTCTATATTTGTCTGTCAGTAAATATCTTTATATTTATCTGTCAGTAAATCGCTTTCTGTCTGTCAGTAAATGTCTTAATATTTCTTTCTTTCTCTGTAACTGTCAGTAAATCTCTATCAGTATGTACACACACACACACACACACACACACACACATTACTGTCTGTCAGTATATCTCTTTTTGTCTGTCTGTCTGTCTGTCAGTCAGTCAGGAAATCTCTGTCTCTCTACCGGTAACTCTCTATCACTTCCATTTTGTTCGACAACCTTTCTATTCAGTCTCTCCACCCTTACACTGATATGTTTGTACACACGTTCCAACACATGGAAACAGTGCTTCGTCACTGTTCTCCTCTGCCATTCCTCCTCCTCCTCCTCCTCTTCTTCCTCCTCTTCCTTCTCCTCCCCCTCCTCTTCTTCCTTCTCCTCCCCCTCCTCCTTCTCTTCCTTCTCCTCCTCCTCTTCTTCATCCTCTTCCTTCTCCTCCTCCTCTTCTTCTTCCTCTTCCTCCTCCTCCTCCTCTTTTTCTTCCTCTTCCCCCTCCTCCCCCTCCTCTTCTTCTTCCTCCTCCTCCTCCTCCTCTTCTTCCTTCTCCTACTCCTTTTCGTCCCTCTCCTCCTCCTCCTCCTCTTCTTCTTCTTCCTCTTTCTCTTCCTGCCCCTCCTCTTTAACCTTCCTACAATTATCGACAATATCATATCAATCGGCTCAGCCAGTATCGGAGCAATTTCCCCCAATGTTTGAGCAGTGGGATTTCGTGTGGACAGCAGACGAAACGTGGAGACCAGCCTGTATCGTTTTGTCCACACACTTCAGTGAATGGAAGCGCTTTCTCCCTCACCCTCCTTCTCCTTACCCTTCTTATCGTTGCTGACAGTATCACCGGGTTTTATCGAAACGATTATCATCATCATCATCATCATCCGTGGACCAGAGAGAGTTTGGCTGAAAGTGTAGGAGTGTCCGATTTCATCCAAGTCTTTCCGAGGAAGCGCTCAATATTCATAACTGGTTTTGTTTGCTTATACGTTTACAAAAACAAAAAAAAACAAAAAAAAACAAAACAAAATTAATTTATTCATTTATTCATTCATTTCTTTGTTTGTTTATTTATTCACTTATCTGTTGATTTACTTTATTTCCCTTACGTTCACGGAAAACAGGTATCAACCGACGAATCACTACTGATGGAGTGAAAGAAAAAACAGGAGAAAAAAGGTAGTTGTACACAATTAATAACGAAGCAAGCAAACACGTACACAGACGAAACCTAAATCTGACCCACCATCACGCAGGCCTTATTTAAAGTCAAACTAACGGGACAGACACCCACAATGATGTTTTTTGAGGTTCCCTGAACATGGGAAAGTCTAACACGTTAAATAAATAAAACAAATAAATACGTGAATCACTAAATGAACCTTTGCCATATTGATGTATCATAATGTTCAGTTGTGCTTTGTTGATTGTAAGATGAATCATCTGGAAACGAAGGAACATGTATCCACGAAGATGTTTTGAGGTTCTCTGCACTGGAAAGAGTATGTATGAATAGTTAACTAACAAACTAACTAATTTAATGGATGAATAAATGAATGAAATCAATGAAATGAATAACTTAAAAAAAACAACTAAAACAACCAACAAACCACCCACCCACCCAACCAACCAACCAACTAACTAATTAACTAATCCTCTGTCAAAGTGATGTTTTATAGTATGCAGTTTGTGCCGAAGTGATTACAAAATGTTTCACCTGGAAAGAAAAGAACCTCACTTTGGAGGGAAACAAATTAAATGACAAATATTACATGTTGCAGTTTGTGCTGAAATGATTATAAAATGTTTCACCTGGAAAGAAAAGAATCCCCTTTTGGTGGGAAACGAATTGAATGACAAACATTACAGTATGCAGTTTGTGCCGAAGTGATTATAAAATGTTTCACCTGGAAAGAAAAGAATCCCATTTTGGAGGGAAACGAATTGAATGACAAACATTATAGTATGCAGTTTGTGCCGAAGTGATTATAAAATGTTTCACCTGGAAAGAAAAGAACTTCATTTTGGAGGGAAACAAATTAAATGACAAACATAGTATGCAGTTTGTGCCGAAGTGATTATAAAATGTTTCACCTGGAAAGAAAAGAACTTCATTTTGGAGGGAAACGAATTGAATGACAAACATTATAGTATGCAGTTTGTGCCGAAGTGATTATAAAATGTTTCACCTGGAAAGAAGAGAATCCCATTTTGGAGGGAAACGAATTGAATGACAAACATTATAGTATGCAGTTTGTGCCGAAGTGATTATAAAATGTTTCACCTGGAAAGAAAAGAACTTCATTTTGGAGGGAAACGAATTGAATGACAAACATTATAGTATGCAGTTTGTGCCGAAGTGATTATAAAATGTTTCACCTGGTAAGAAAAGAACCTCATTTTGGAGGGAAACGAATTGAATGACAAACGAAGGAAATCACTGACATGAGACCATCATTCACGCCCGCGCGGAAACGAGTGGACACATGCACATATACACTTCTACATGATGAGAGACCTTGGTCTCCTATATAATGAATGGGCTGACAGGGTTGCAAGAAAAGATGCAAAACACCAACAGGGAACCACAGAACTTCATGTTCCTTTGTCTGTACAAGATGGGTACCGCTCACTAGAAAAAGCATCATGGAGTAAAGTCAGGGAAGTATACCAGCAAAATGGCAAAGTTTTAAATGAAAGTATAAATAATATTCAAGAATCGGAATATCAATCAATCAAATACATTCAGTAATTTAATCAGATTAAGGCAAATTCAGGCATTATCAAACAGGATAAAGCTGAACGCTTTTATATCTAAGTTCAGCAGAGATGTTAAATGTATATGTAGAGAATCTATTTCTAGCAAACACATACTCTTTGAATGTCAGAGTCTGAAATCGTTTTTACCAAACTTCTCGGAAAATTCCTGTGAATGTATTTTTGACAATTTCAAGATGTTATCTGCTATTGCAGAAGGTTTGCTGCATAGTCCAATTGGACATTTGTTATAGTTGTTACAGTTGTTTGATGTTAGCGTTTCCTTCTATATTATGCCTATGTCTCCCCTTTTAATGTTTTATTTTTTCCAATGCTCTGTATCTTTCCCCCACCACACACACACATGCACACACACACACATACGCACACACACCATTCTTCACCCTCTGCCCAATACTGTTCCCACCACCACGCCCCGCCCCCCACCCACTTTTTTTTTCTTTTTTTTCCCGTCTAATATCACTTAAAGTGGAAGACGTTAAACTGAAGACTACTACTACATGATGAGAGAGAGAGAGAGAGAGAGAGAGAGAGAGAGAGAGAGAGAGAGAGAGAGACAGACAGACAGACAGACAGAGAGACAGACAGAGTCAGAGAGATTCATGAATAAACTAATCATATATAGATAATGATACTACAACTACAACCGCTACTACTAATAAACACATATCACGTAAGCATTGATGTGAGTCTTCCTCTACAGTTACAGGACTACATAGATCTTCGATTTGACTGTAAGACAGATAGTCAGACAGACATGCAGGCAGGCAGACACATGGACAGACAGTTTTGTGTAAACCGACAGCCAGACAGACAACACGCGCACACAAACCAAAAAAGACAGGCAGACAAATGGAAAGACAGTACGTGCACGCAGACAGGTTGACAGACAGACAGACAGACAGACAGGTAGAATTCGTGAGACAAACACATCCTCACTGAAGACAGACCAAGAAATAAACACAGACAGACACAGAGACACACACACACACACAGGTATATGGACAGACACACAGACACACACAGGTTGAGAGAGAGAGAAAGACAGACAGACAAAGAAGACAGACAGGCAGACAGAGATACACTAAGAGAGCCAGACAGATAAGCAGACAGACAGACAGAAGAAGATGATGATGATGATGATGAATGGTATAGTTACATACAGTTGCGCGTGAGGTACATGCTATATTGTATAGCTCGGCATCTAGGCAGGTACCCAGAGACAGACAGACAGACAGAAGAAGAAGAAGAAGAAAGGTATAATTATATAGGTAGGAATACAGTTGTGTGTGAGGTACATACTATATACAGTTAGGCAGGTGCCCAGAGACAGACAGACAGACAGACAATTGGACGCAGACACACACACAGACTGACAGACAGTTACGCAGCCAGACTTACAGACAGACAGGCAGATGCACAAACGTACGGACAGACCGACAAAAGGCAGGGAGAGAAAGGTAGAACGATGCTGACAGACACACTGAAAGACAGACATGCATGCAGACACACACACACACACACACACACACACACACACACAGACAGACACCCTTGATAAACAGACAGACAGGAAGACGGACAGACAACTATCAGGTTGACAGATGTGGACAGATAGACAGACAGACAGACAGAGACAAAGAGAGACAGGGGCACTGAGACAGACAGAGAGACAGACTGTCTGTCTGACCCACAGACACACACACACACACACACACACACACACACACACACACAGGTACAACTAACTATTCAAGGATCGAATGAATCAACACGCAAACTTGTCTACAAACTGAAATGAAAACAAAACACAACACAAAAATAAATAAATAAATAGATAGTAAATAAACAAATCCATAAATACACACATAAATGAACGACAGAATAAATAAACAAATAAACTGATCATTAAGCAACAGCATGCGTGGAATGAAAGGAAGGAAGGAAAGGAAGAATAACAGCTCACACACCGGAACAGCTGTTCAGTCTGGTGACGTTCCCTCCCTTGATGCTCCCTCTCTCTCGCCCCCCCCCTCCCTCCCTCCCTCTCACTTCGTTCTTCTCTTTATCGTACGCATGATATGCAAACACGTGTGTGTGTGTGCACGTACGTATGTGCGAGTGAGTGTGTGTGTGTGTGTGTGTGTGTGTGTGTGTGTGTGTGAGACACACAGAGAGAGAGAGAGAGAGAGAGAGAGCAGGAGAGAGAGAGAGAAGAGAGAGAGAGAGAGAGAGAGAGAGAGAGAGTGTGTGTGTGTGTGTGTGTGTGAAATGTTCAACTGTTGCTTCTGACAGAATCATTGCTGAATGACAATGATCCATTGTGTAAAAGAAAAAAAAAGCAAGCAAGCACACACACACACACACCCACACACACAGGTATTCACACACCCACCCACACACATACACCCACCCACCCACACACACACACACACACGCATGAAAACGACCGACACAGCAACACCGCTTGATTACACAGCTTTCCACCCCCAACCCCACCCCCCCTTCCCCATTTCTCACCTCTCTCCTTCAGTCTTCACAGCAAGACACACGACACTGGAATCAGCTTGTTGTTGTCGTTGTAGTTGTTGTTGTTGTTATTGTTGCTATTGTGTTGGTGGTGGTAGTGGTGGTAGTGGAGGTGGAGGTGGTGGCAGGGGTAGTGTTGGTGGTGGTGGTGGTGTTGGTAGAGGTGGTGGTTGTGGAAGAAGTGGTGATGGTTGTGGTAGAGATGGTGGTGGTGGTGGTGGTGTTGGTAGAGGTGGTGGTTGTGGAAGAAGTGGTGGTGGTTGTGGTAGAGGTGGTGGTTGTGGAAGAAGTGGTGGTGGTTGTGGTTGTGGTAGAGGTGTTGGTGGTTGTGGTAGAGGTGACGGTAGTGGAGGTAGAGGTGGTTGCAGTGGCAGTGTTGTGGTGTTGGAAGTGTTGGTGTTGCTCGTGGTGTTGGTGGTGTTGGTAGTGTTGGTGTTGGTGGAGGTGGTAGTGGTGGTGGTGTTTGTGGTGGTGTTGGTGGTGGTGGTGGAGGTAGAGGTGTTGGTGTTGGTGTTGGTGGTGGTGGAGGTAGACGTGTTGGTGGTGGTGGTGGTGGAGGTAGAGGTGTTGGTGTTGGTGTTGGTGGTGGTGGTGGAGGTAGAGGTGTTGGTGTTGGTGGTGGTGGAGGTAGAGGTGTTGGTGTTGTTGTTGGTGGTGGTGGTGGAGGTAGAGGTGTTGATGTTGGTGTTGGTGGTGGTGGAGGTAGACGTGTTGGTGGTGGTGGTGGTGGAGGTAGAGGTGTTGGTGTTGGTGTTGGTGGTGGTGGTGGCGGAGGTAGGTGTTGTTGGTGTTGGTGGTGGTGGTGGTGGAGGTAGAGGTGTTGGTGATGGTGGTGGTGTTGGTGGTGTTATTGGTAGTGGAGATTGTGGTGGTGGTGGTGGTGGTAGAGGTGTTGGTGTTGGTGGTGGTGGTGGTGGAGGTAGAGGTGTTGGTGGTGTTGGTGGTGTTAGTGGTAGTGGAGGTTGTGGTGGTGGTGGTGGTGGTAGAGGTGTTGGTGTTGGTGTTGTTGGTGTTGGTGTTGGTGTTGTTGTTGGTGGTGGTGGTGGTGGTGGTGGTGGTGGCGGTGCCGTGGAAACAGAAGCACATGACCAGACACAGGGACTTACCTCCACAGCCTGTACAAGGTGCTGTGCTGCTGACCTCATCCACTCACCACCACCTGGGGGAGAAAAACAAAAATCGAAACGATCAGTATGTGAACAACTCTAATCAGATTGAAACAAAATCAGACACACTCTCTCTCTCTCTCTCTCTGAGCGCGCGCGCGCGTGCGTGTGTGTGTGTGTGTTGCTTGTGTAAGTTGCACGTAAGCGTAAAAAAGAAAGAATGGAGAGACACACTGAGAGCTCATTATAGTGAGCCACTGAAACTTGACAGTAAGTTATTACTTGATGAAACTCGTGAGGTAGAAAGTAATTTTCTCAAACTGTACCACCGATAGCGACTTGCTGGAACTGTGCGCTTGACAGCAACCTGATGAAGCTGACATTATTTTTCCCATTCATATTTCAAATCTAATTGTAGTAAGAACATGCGTCAACCATTTGTGTTATTTTATTTTTCAAAGGTGCTTCCGAAGATCTCTCTCTCTCTCTCTCTCTCTCTGTATATATATATATATATATATATATATATATATATATATATATATATATATATATATATATATATATATATATACTATTCATGTTGCATGGTCTGGGTGTTTTTTTTTTTATATTAGCTTTGTTAACCTATTTGGTTTTGTTTGTTTTTTTTCATTTAAATTATTCTTTTTGCACTTACTGAATGTTGGTGTGTGTGTTGCATTTTGACATACCAGTAAACGCCCTTGACAAAGACCAGTGGTCGAAACCGCTCGGTCATCAAACTGTTTTGTTGTCTTCCATATTTTCTATTGTTGTGTGTGTGTACACACACACACACACACACACACACACACACATATCTGATTCATCAATTAATATGAAATGTCTACCTCCGCTGAGTTATCAAAAATGCAAAAATGAATAACTGGAAATCAGAAAACCAAATATAATGTCCGAGTCTTGAATTAATATGAAAAGTTTACCTTTGCTGATTACAACAAACTGTGCAAAATAGATGATTTTGCATTCAATAAACCTGCTGTCCAGTATTCTGGAGTTATTATCGTATATGAGTTTATATCATATTGTACGAAAATACTAATTTGCTATAAAAAAAAAAAATTAAAAAAAAGAAAAAAAAAAGAAGTCAATGACACTGAATTTTTAATGGTGACTGACTATGACTGCAATTCTGACGGTAACTTCAAACATCAAGTTGACAAAAAGGTCCTGAAAACATACAACGTGCTAATCTTTACACTTTACAGTTTCACAGCGACTACATTCCATTTACACGTGTTAAAGATACTCCATGAAATAGTTTTTCACAGCGACTACACTCAATTGCACGTGTATAAGATACCTGATGAAATAGTGTGTCTGATTGCACGGAAACTGTACAGTTCACGGTACGTAAACGGTTGTATCTATAACACATTGAAGAGCAGGCTCATTCAATGCAGAGTTATTCACTTTGCACAGTTTGTTCGCTGCAAAGGTATATATTTTATAATTCTATATTAAATCACGAATCACACACACACACACGCACACGCACACGCACACACACTATATATATATATATATATATAGAGAGAGAGAGATAAAGGGAGAGAGAGAGAGAGGGGGGGGGGGGTAAGGGGTGGTGGTGGTGGTGAGAGATATCTATCATAGATGGATGAATTATTCGGATACTTTGATTACCCGGAGAAGACAGACAGACAGACAGACAGACAGACAGACGGACGGACGGACAGACGGACGGCCGGACGGACGGATGGACGGATAGATAGGTAGGTAGGTAGACTGGTAGATAATTATATTCGTAAACTTTGAGTACCCGGAGCATAAGACAGATCGATAGTGAGAGGGATAGAGATAGATTGATATACATACATACACACACACACAGATATATATATATATATATATATATATATATATATATATATATATCGAGAGAGACAAGACAAGATAAGACAATGGTTTATTTGTTAGGCCTCCGGTCCACAGCAAAGGAGTGGGCCACTAACAAAAATATTACATAATGAATCAAATAGTGTGAATAACATATCAATGCGCATGTGACTTGCAAGCTCTCTCTCTCTCTCCCTCTCTCATTATCTCTTTCTCTCTCCTCTCCCCTCCCTCAAACACATGCACTCGCGCATATACACACCCACATACACGCTCGCGCGCTAAACACACAGATCAAGCGATCTGGATTAAGTGAAATGCTATATCGAGAGAGAGAGAGAGAGAGAGAGAGAGAGAGAGAGAGAGAGAGAGAGGCTGACAGACACACACATACAGACACATGCGCACACACAAACACACGCACACACGCGCGCGCGCAAGCATACACACGCACACCGAGAGAGCGAGACACACACACACACACACACACACACACACACACAGCACACACACACACAGAATCACACACACCAGGGAGACACACAGACAGACAGACACACACACACACACACACACACACACACACAGAATCACACACACCAGGGAGACAGACAGACAGACAGACAGACAGACACACACACACACACACAGAATCACACACACCAGGGAGACAAACAGACAGACAGACAGACAGACAGACACACACACACACACACACACACACAGAATCACACACACCAGGGAGATAGACAGACAGACAGACAGACACACACACACACACACACACACACACACACACACACACAGAATCACACACACCAGGGAGATAGACAGACAGACAGACAGACGGACACACACACACACACACACACACACACACACGCACAGAGAATCACAGACACCAGGGAGATAGACAGACAGACAGACAGACAGACAGACGGACACACACACACACACAGAATCACACACACCAGGGAGACAGACAGACAGACAGACAGACAGACAGACAGACAGACACACACACACACACACACACACACACACACACACACAGAATCACACACACACCAGGGAGACAGACCGACACAAAGACCAGAAAGGCCGAGGACATTTTGTGGCGAACATTCCGACAGGAACCGCGCCCTACGTTGCCTGCAGGCAAAAGCACTGCTGAACTCACAAAGCGCCAGTTTCCCCTCGATCAATAGTGAACATCTACAGCGTCAGCACGCATGCGCGGCTCTCCGTGGGTGGGGGGGATGGGGGGGGGGGGGGGGAGGAGGGCGGAGCCAAAATTCCGATGCATATTCATGACAAGGCGTTTGCGCGCGTCGACGGATGTGTGGCCTGCCATCCTTGGCGAGACACAAAAGCTGCAACATTGGGTGGGTGGGGGAGGAGGAGCAGGAGGAGGGGGAGGAGGAGGAGGAGGAGGAGGAAGGGGAGGGGAAAAGAAAAGGCAGACAGTGGATGAGACAGAAAAGAATGGGAAGAGGGTGGGACGGAGAGAGCATGGCGAGAAAGAGAGAGAGACTGAGAGAGAGAGAGATGGGAGAGATAGAGAAAGTGAGAGAGAGAGAGAGAGATGGGTGTGACAGAGACAGAAAGATGGGAAACAGAGAGAGAGAAAGAGAGAGAGAGAGTTTGAGAGAGAGGGTGAGTTTGAGAGAGAGAGACAGAGAGAGACAGACAGAGAGGGAGAGATGGGTGTGACAGACAGAGAAACATAGAGACAGGGAGAGAGGGAGAAAGAGAGAGGAGAGAGAGGGAGAGAGAGAGGGAGGGAGAAAGAGAGAGGAGAGAGAGAGAGAGATAGAGTAAGAGGAGAGAGAGAGGAGAGAGAGAGAGAGACGAGTAAGAGGAGAGAGAAGAGAGAGGAGTGAGAGAGAGGAGAGAGAGAGGGATGGGTGAGAGAGAGAGAGAGAGAGAGAGAGAGAGAGAGAGAGAGAGAGAGAGAGAGAAAGATGGAAGAGAGAGACAGACGGGTGAGAGAGAGGTGGAGAGAGACGAGAAAGAGGAGAGAGGAGAGAGAGGTTCCCTCACATACAGGCGGGAGGGCCCGGAACGCGTGGAGTCAGACATGAAGGAGGGGGAGGGGGGTTTGAGGGGAGGGGGACTTGGGGGCGTTGAGGGGGGTGGGGGGGGGGGGGGGCGGGAGAGGTGGCGGGGGTGTGGGGGAGGAGACTGACTGCGCCGCTGGTCATCATCGCTTTGTCCGCCCCTCCCCTCCTCTTCCTCTACCCACCGTCCCTCTCCCTCTTCTCCTCCCCGCCACCCCCTCCACCCCCTCCACACACACACACACACACACACGTGCGCATCCCAGATGTGGCGGTATTGGGGCTGAGTGGTACATGGCCACAGATTGTGATTTATTATTCATTTTTTTAGTTTTTTTTTTTTTTTTTTTACGGTGATAAGCCGGCCGCACCATAATCTGATACCTCATCATTTATCGATTTGTCAGCCCTGGAAATGCTTTTTTCACTCTCCAGCCCCATGCGCTCACACACACACACACACACACACACCACACACACAGAGGCAGAGAGAGCGGTTGAGCCGTACTTGCCAGCAGCAGCAGATGAATACACCATGATACATTTGCATCCTATAGGTTGGGATCAGCCTTGCGGCACTCACACAGCTGGCTGGCTGTTCCCCGTCTTTGTCAGGAGTGTTCAGCATACATAGGTCAACCACAAAGACCACGTCAAGGCTGAAAACTCGTATTGATAAAATCTAACAAATTAAGTTCCAAGGATAAAAAAAATTAGCAGCGAAACTGACTTCCCAGCCAGTGCTCAGCATACCTATACCTAGGTCGAACAGAAAGACCACGTCACGGCTGAAAACTCGTTTTGATAAAATGTAACAAATTAAGTTCCAAAGATATAAAAATAAAAATTAGCAGCGAAACTGACACCCCAGCCTCAACATAGACCTAAAGTTAATTGAAAGTAGTAGTTGTTGTTGTTGGCGTTTTTTTAATGCTTAGTTTTGTTTCCCTCTTCAAAGTGAGTGCCATACGCAGAAGAAACAATTACTCATCTCTACAAGGTAATCAGTGGAACATACACAACCTTCTGCACATGGGCTTCGTCAGTCCAAGGTTTCCATGGAACTCTCTCCCTCCCTCCCTCTCTCCCACACTGTTTCCTCTCACCCCTCTCTCCCTCTTCAACCCCCCACTCCCACAAGCACTATTTACATGTGTAATGATTGTACATGTGTGTGTGTGTGTGTGTGTGTGTGTGTGTGTGAAAGATTCAAGATTCAAGATTCAAAAACTTTATTTCTCAAGGATAAAGATTTTAGGCATCGCCCAGTCTTCCAATCTGTCCTTGTGACAACAATAACAATAACAACATTAACGATAACGACACAAAAATCATAATTTTGTTAACACTGCTACATCGACTGCTACGACAACGAAGAATGATCACCATCCTCATCATTAACATCGTAAAAAGTAATAAAACGAACGCATTCATACATTCATATCCATACACATGCACACACTCTCTCCACCCTACACACACACACACACACACACACACACACACATGCACATACAGAGACATGACCGAAGTGAGAAACATATAGCGGTCATAAAGAAAACAGAGAAGCACAACTTTACCATTGCACATATACAAAAGTGATTAATTTGCTGATGCAGATGTTACAGGTAATAACATCCAATTTACAGGCGAACAAGTAAAAACATTAAAGCACAAAGGTAGAAATAAAATAAATTCACTGCATGTAGGTATAGATGCAAACTTCACGGAAAAAGCATGATTTTTGTCTTTTTTAGCTGGTTATTTAAAAAAGAAAAAAAAGAAAAAAAAAAGAAAGCTTTGTGGGCCTATTGTTTGTGGAGCAGAAGTTCTCGTATGTTTGATTTGAAGGAACGTAATGAATCGCACGTCTTAATGAACGAAGGAAGAAAGTTCCAAGCAGATGGTCCAAAAAATGCAAAGCTAGATTTGTACAAATCGATGCGCACACGAGGGAGAATATAATTATCTGAATCGTAACGCTCTGATGCCCGTTGAACAAGGTCACCGAGGTATGGTGGTGACATGTTTTTGTGTACCTTGAACATGAGGACCATTTTATTGTAGTCGAATTGCTTGTATAGTGGTAATATTTCCAGTTTTGTTAATTTTTCATCTGTTGATAGGGAGTGGTTTGGTAAAAAAAAAAAAAAAAGTTGAGAGAGAGAGAGAGGGAAAGAGAGAGAGAGAGAGAGAGAGAGAGAGAGAGAGAGAATGAATGAATGAATGGTTTATTCATATAGGCCATTGCCCCTCATGAAAAGGTGTCAGACAAAACATATGTGAGAAGAAAAAATAAAATAAAATAAGCAAGACAAATATCATACGTTGTCATGCAGTATACACTTAACTAAGTAGTACACAGCAGATAAATAACAACACGCCTATTTAACTGAACTCAATAAAGTAATCGTGTCGTCAGAAGTGGCACAAGCTTAATAAATGAATTTTACGACGTAAGAGTGGATCGAAGCTTAAACGCTTTGTACAGATAAATTGAGAAATTTCTGATAGTTTGTTCGTGTGTAGATGCCATAAGTAGCGATAATCTAAACTGACTAGGGAACTTAAAAAAATTCAACGGTATGTATTGCATTCTTAAGTCATACATAACAGGACAGGATAGAACAAAGTGCACTTCATTTTCCTTCCCCTTCTTACACAGTGGACATAATAAATCACACTCATCATGTACTTTATAACGGTGACTATGTTCTGCAATTTCCGAAATACCAAGTCTAAATCTAGTCATTATATACTTTAAATGTTTATCTATATTCACCAATAAATAGGTTTTGACATCGGGTATAGTACAAAAGGTTTTATAGGCATTAAATCTTTCACTGTTGTTAACATGGAAATCCCATTCTTGCCATCTACAAACAATAAGTCTTTCTTTAAAAGTCCGAAGAAACTCATCAATCCCCTCTACACCTTGATTAAGCCATACATACCCAAATCCAAACATAAACAGTTTACAGCGTATACTTGTAGCCCAGTTTCTTTTGCCACGCGCATCAAGATCAAATAACATTTTATAGGCTTTGTGAGGCAGTCTAGACTCATGCATTCTCAGTAACTTTAACCAATACTTCATGCATTTTATAAGTGAATTTATATAGATAGGATATCTGTTTGTTTCCCCGTATATCAAATCATTGGGAGTTCGCTCTTCTACGCCTAAGAACTTCTTAAGTGCAAATAAATGTATCTTTTCACACTGAAATGCAGCTATGGTGGTGACATGTTTTTGTGTACCTTGAACATGAGGACCAGTTTATTGTAGTCGAATTGCTTGTATAGTGGTAATATTTCCAGTTTTGTTAATTTTTCATCTGTTGATAGGAAGTGGTTTGGTAAAAAAAAAAGTTGAGAGAGAGAGAGAGAGAGAGAGAGAGAGAGAGAGAGAACCTTTTTCCAGTATCAATAACGTTTCTGGTTATTCTGAGTTTATCTTTGCTTCTTTTCTTTCTTTTTTTTTTTTTTCCTTTTTTTTCCCGAAGGCCTGGACGAGACAGAAGCACACATGCTTGTTCCCCTTTCCTTATCAATTCAACAAATTCGTGATCGCCATCCATGCAGCCTCTGTTCTATCATCACACCAGTTGTACACAGCGATACAAGGAAACAACGCCAGTCACTATGACGCTGGTGGTGAACTGTGTCTTTGGACAATCAGCCACACGAATACAATCACAAAATATGCTTTACTACCGAGGCAACCATGTATTTGTGGCAGAATGGTTAAGACGCTCAGCTGCCAATACAGAGAGTCCGTGAGGGTGTGGGTTCGAATCCCGCTCTCGCCCTTTCTCCTAAGTTTGACTGGAAAATCAAACTGAGCGTCTAGTCTTTCGGATGAGACGATAAACCGAGGTCCCGTGTGCAGCACGCACTTGGCGCACTGAAAAAGAACCCATGGCAACGAGAGTGTTGTCCTCTGGCGAAATTACGTAAAATGAAATCCACTTTCATAGGTACACAAATATGTAAGCATGCACTCAAGGCCTAACTAAGCGCGTTGGGTTATGCTGCTGGTCAGGCATCTGCTCAACAGATGTGGTGTAGCGTGTATGGATTTGTCCGAACGCAGTGACGCCTCCTTGAGAAACTGAAACTGAAACTGAAACTCTGTATTGTCCATGTGTTCTGTGTGGCTTATTCAGGATTAATGAGGCTATGCCAGTCTTGAATAAAAAAAGCTAATTTGTGTTTGCACATTTCTTCTGTCTTTGCTGCTGTGTGCACATGTCAAATGATTGGTATAAGGAAAGGCCCGGCGCTTCCTTTTTTGAGGAAGTGTCTGGGTTTGTTCCAATGTACCTTTTAGTTACCTGTGTGCTAGCTGAATCGGTAGCGTAAGCATCACTGACTTGAAGTTGTGTACCTTGTGTAATGGAGAGAGTTACCACTCTTTACTATGTTTTACTCAGTTTCTGTTGGCTGTTTGACCCACATGAACCAAAAATGTCATCAACATTTAAAAGACAATATTTCTGGAGTTAAGACCTAAATGAAAAAAAAACCACACCAAAATTATTAACTAAATATGGACAAGCATCGCATTCGATGGTCAAGAGAATGATTTTGTGTTAGGGGCTGCGTCACGATTAACTCTGTTCGCTTTTAAATGCAAACTTTACTGCCTCGTTATTAGACTTGTACAAACATACTGTGCAATGTTGAAGGCCAGTGGAGTCTTTATAATTTAAACAAAGCAGGGTTTGAAAACTGACGAAAATTTGTAATAGTAAAAGTACGAAGCCTTTGGGGTTCAGTTTGACGACCAACTGGCAAACGCCCTATAGGTTAATGAGTTGTTCTGGGATGGGGTCTCCGGAGATATACATATGAACTTCTTGCAGACCTTGTATACTCCTGACACAGTGTACAGTGTTAAGTTCAAGCAATAAGTATGAACGTATTGTAGACCTTGTATACTCCTGACACAGTGTACAGTGTTAAGTTCAAGCAATAAGTATGAACGTATTGTAGACCTTGTATACTCCTGACACAGTGTACAGTGTTAAGTTCAAGCAATAAGTATGAACATTTTTCAGACCTTGTACACTCCAAACACAGTGTATAGTGTTAAGTTCAAGCAATAAGTATGAACGTCTTGCAGGTCATGTATACTCCTGACAGTGTACAGTGTTAAGTTCAAGCAATAAGTATGAACGTCTTGCAGGCCTTGTATACTCCTGACAGTGTACAGTGTTAATTTCAAGCAATAAGTATGAACGTCTTGCACGCCTTGTATACTCCTGACATAGTGTATAGTGTTAAGTTCAAGCAATAAGTATGAACGTCTTGCAGGCCTTGTATACTCCTGACACAGTGTACAGTGTTAAGTTCAAGCAATAAGTATGAACGTCTTGCAGGTCTTGTATACTCCTGACACAGTGTACAGTGTTAAGTTCAAGCAATATGTATGAACATCTTGCAGACCTTGTATACTCCTGACACAGTGTACAGTGTTAAGTTCAAGCAATAAGTATGAACGTATTGCAGGTCTTGTGTACTCCAAACGCAGTGTATAGTGTTAAGTTCAAGCAATAAGTATGAACGTCTTGCACGCCTTGTATACTCCTGACACAGTGTATAGTGTTAAGTTCAAGCAATAAGTATGAACGTATTGCAGGTCTTGTGTACTCCAAACGCAGTGTATAGTGTTAAGTTCAAGCAATATGTATGAACATCTTGCAGACCTTGTACACTCCAAACACAGTGTATAGTGTTAAGTTCAAGCAATAAGTATGAACGTCTTGCACGCCTTGTATACTCCTGACACAGTGTACAGTGTTAAGTTCAAGCAATAAGTATGAACGTCTTGCAGGCCTTGTATACTCCTGACATAGTGTATAGTGTTAAGTTCAAGCAATAAGTATGAACGTCTTGAAGGTCTTGTATACTCCTAATGTTACCAGAGGACAAGATTTTGTTGCCGTGGGTTCTTTTCCAGTGCGCCAAGTGTGCATGCTGCTCTTGGGACCTCGGGTTTATCATCTCATCCGTACGACTAGACGCTCAGTTTGATTTTTTCCAGTCAGAAACTTGGGAGAGAGGGCGAGAGCGGGATTTGAACCCGCACCCTCACGGGCACTGTATCGGCAGACAACCGTCTTAACCATTCGGCCACCTTCCTCCAAGCACGTCTCTCTGTGCCCACAGGAGGAAAGGGATCGTCGTTTCACAGCAGGTTAACGACAACCCCGAACAGTTCATTGATTAAACAACTAAACAGCGAAGCAACTGACCAAGCAAACACACACAACTTCTCTGCTCAACAGCAGGAACAATGCCTTTCTGACAAAGGAACGAGTTTCGTTTATGACCTGATCATGCTCTTAGAATAATAATAATAATAATAATTACAATAATGATACTAATAATAGATGGTACTTATATGGCGCAAACTCCCCACGATTATAATGAGCTCTAAGTGCCGTACATGTAAACAACACATACACAATAGTGCATAACAAATATAAGCTGTTCTCAAGTTTGTCTGGTCGTGTCTCTGTTAAAGGGGTCAAGCGATAAGTGCAGAAACCGTGTAGCTTAGTTTTAACGAAATTTAAGTGTGGCGTGCACACCTTGCAACAAAATCGGATTTTTGATAGAGCAGCGAAATCGCCCGCATCATCACAAGCAGACGAGACGAATGGAAACGTACCCAACTCACCGGGCCTAAGTGTGTGTTCAGCAGTTCTGAACAACCACTGCACTTCATTTCAACCCACTGGAAACCAAACTCCCGCCCACACACGCATACCTTTCACATGATTATGTCCACTCCCCCCCCCCCCTCCCGCCCCCCTCTCTCTCTGTTCTCACTTTGCCTGTCACTCAGACCACTCCAGTCCTTTCACGATGTCACCTTTGGTATTCCACCCACACCACACCACACCACACCTGTGCCACCCCACCCACACTTTTTGTTCGATGTGGTAAGAACCCATGACCGGTTATCGTTAACCCCCCCCCAAAAAAACCCCCCAAAAAACAACCCCCCCAAACACACACACACACACACACCACACACACACACACACACAAACCCTGCTGGCTCTCATTTTAGTTTTGTTTTAATCTGTATGGCTGGCCGATACACATTATTCAGCAGTTCAGCTACGCTGATTCAAGAGATGTCAACACGGATGTTCGTAGAGAAAGACGATGAAAAGGAAAGGACTGGCTATTCAACTTGTCTGTCTGTCTGCCCCCCCACCCCCTTCACCACCATCCCCCTCAATCCCAATCCCCCTACACCCCCGCAACACCCCCCCCCCCACACACACACACAAACCCCCACTCTTCTCCCACCTCTGAATTCCATTCATCCCATCCTTACTCACCCACTTCATTCCGTCTCCCACTACTCCCCTATCATCAGAGAGAGAGAGAGACAGAGAGAGAGACAGAGACAGAGAGACAGAGAGAGGCAGAGACACAGACACAGAGACAGAGAGAGAAAGAGATAAGTTGAAGTCAACACATTAAGTCAACACAACTCTTTAATGTCGGATGTGCAGGGTCATTGTGTACACACACACACACACACACACACACACACACACACACACACACACACACCACACACACGCACACACACACAGAGAGAGAGAGAGAGAGAGAGAGAGAGAGAGAGATTCAGAAGCCGATCTCATCTCGTTTATTTCGAAATGAGCAAGGGTCATTGCATTGTTTCCTGAGAGAGAGAGAGAGAGAGAGAGACAGAGACAGACACAGAGAGAGAGAGAGAGAGAGAGAGGACCAGGAGCTGTTGCACTGTTGTCATTTCACACACACACACACACACACACACACACACACACACACACACACACACGAAAGACAACTTTTCGGGATACAAACCTTTCCTAAAATAACTGCGCTAAAAAACAAACTACTAAAAAACCCCACAATTTTTTGAAAGTTTATAAGGATATCATTTTCATAAAACTAAAAACGAAATAAGATTGTTGCGAATTCATGTCTGCCTTCTACGAAAAAGAAATCTTTTACTTGCACTAAAGGTACACGGATATATTTTCATGATTACTGGTCTGAAGTTTCATACACATGATTTTGTCCAGAGAGAAAAAAAAGATCTATAACCAAAATAAGTGACAGGTTTTCCTGGAACTGCTATGTTCACTTTTTCTAATATTAGCAGTCCATCTGACGAACGAGAAGAAAAAGGAGGAGGAGGAGGAAAAGGAGAAGGAGAAGAAAAAGAAGAAGAAGACGACGAAGAAGACCAAGACAGACAGAATGTTATCAGCAGAAAGAAGTAAAATGCGTCAAATACAGGATACTGGCAGGATCTAAAGTTAGAAGTCCGAGACCCAAAAGACCAGAGCCAGAAATAGAAGAAGACAAAAGTGGGAGTTGCCGTACTGACCTGACCTGACCCAAAGTTTCGCCACACTCAGCCTTTGCATTGTTCTCTTTTTAGTGCTATGAAACCACCGTGTGTGTGTGTGTGTGTGTGTGTGTGTGTGTGTGTGCGTGCGTGCGTGCGTGTGCGTGTGTGTGTGTGTGTGTGTGTGTTCAGTGTTGTTCGTGCCAGCAAAACCTCCGCTGTTTGATGTGGTGTGTTCCACGCTTACTTGTCAGAGCAGTGTCTTCACCTGTGTGTTTTGTTGCTGTTCAAAATGATGTCTGTGATCATTCTGACGGAAACGCCGCCCTTTTCCGAGCGTTTTCGATTTATTTATTTATTCATTTATTTATATTATATCATTATATATATATATATATTTTGTCAGGCGTGTTTTGTTCGCTTTCACGTGTGTTTGTCAGATGACTATATTCTGTTGACGGTGCCCTGCGATGTTATGTGACTATTCCCTCACTCACCCCTCCTTCATACGATCACTGTTCTACATATGCGCATGCTGATATATATATATATCTATGTGTGTGTGTGTGTGTGTGTGTGTGTGTGTGTGTGTGTGCCTTTCATTATTTTAGCTGTGGGCGTTGTTGTTGTCATTGTAGTAAGGTGTAATGTTTAACAAGGGAAACCGAATACAGGGTTCTCCACAAGCCATAGTGTTGTCAAGGCAGGGTTCTTCACAAGCCATAGTGTTGTGAAGGCAGGGTTCTCTACAGGCCATAGTGTTGTGAAGGCAGGGTTCTCTACAGGCCATAGTGTTGTGAAGGCAGGGTTCTCCACAGGCCATAGCGTTGTGAAGGCAGGGTTCTCCACAGGCCATAGTGTTGTGAAGGCAGGGTTCTCTACAGGCCATAGTGTTGTCAAGGCAGGGTTCTTCACAAGCCATAGTGTTGTGAAGGCAGGGTTCTCCACAGGCCATAGTGTTGTGAAGGCAGGGTTCTCCACAGGCCATAGTGTTGTGAAGGCAGGGTTCTCCACAGGCCATAGTGTTGTGAAGGCAGGGTTCTCTACAGGCCATAGTGTTGTCAAGGCAGGGTTCTCTACAGGCCATAGTGTTGTGAAGGCAGGGTTCTCTACAGGCCATAGTGTTGTGAAGGCAGGGTTCTCTACAGGCCATAGTGTTGTGAAGGCAGGGTTCTCTACAGGCCATAGTGTTGTGAAGGCAGGGTTCTCCACAAGCCATAGTGTTCTGAAGAGAGGGTTCTTCACAAGCCATAGTGTTATGAAGGCAGGGTTCTCTACAGGCCATAGTGTTGTCAAGGCAGGGTTCTCCACAAGCCATAGTGTTGTCAAGGCAGGGTTCTCCACAGGCCATAGTGTTGTCAAGGCAGGGTTCTCCACAGGCCATAGTGTTGTTAAGGCAGGGTTCTCCAAAGGCCATAGTGTTATAAAGGCTGTGTTTTCCTCGCTAAGTGTTAACATTCAACGTTGTCATTGTTCAGTGATACTGTTTCTCCAAAACAGGCTGGCGTTAATGGTCTCTGATATTTTCTTCCAAATTCTTATCACAGTCGATCGTAATATTATTATCAAAGCACTTCAAGCCTGCTAAAACGCTGATGGTGTAATTATTTGTCTAGTTAATGTGATTATATTAATTCTAGGACAATTAGCATAGTTAGTTTGTATCAGTTTAATTAACTTGCACAATTGCTTGCAGTTCTAGTCCAGTGAAGATTAAACCACATAGTTCAATGCTATTTTGTTTGCTGACATAAAATACACAACAAAGTGCTGAATCTCTATTAACTATTCAGTGTCATCTATTTTCAGAATCGTGATTTCACTTGTGCACCACACAGTTCACTGGTATTTTGTTTGCTGACATAAAATACACAATAAAGTGCTGAATCTCTACTGACTAATCACTGTCATCTATTTTTCAGATTCGTGATTTCACTTACGTTAAATACAACTTCGTATAAAAAGAAATCACAGCCAAAATTCACTGCTTTAAATAAACGTGTTAGTGCTCAGAAGTACTGGCTTGTCAACAGAATCCGACAAAAGCAAAACACCCAAAAGTGTAGCGTATGTGCATACTCTACTTCTATTGAGATGCCCAGATATCTCAATCAAATGCTAATGAGCCAACAATGACTCCAATGCTTACAAAAACATCGTTGGCCATCAAATGTCTTATCATAGTGGAAAATCAATTACTCGCAAATTTGATTGCATGGACAAAACCAAAGTGAATCAGTTTGTGAAAATCCTAAGCACCGCCAGCGTATGATATTGTGATGCAGACGTAATCTGAATCAGCCTGCAAAGAAGTAACAGTTCTATGTCCAACACATGCCCATGTTAACTAATCTGTCTATTAATCGTCTAGTCATATTCATCATACAATCCCTATTAATGTTAGAAAAAAAAAGAAAAAAAAAGAGAGAAAAAGACCAGTTATTGAAAAATAAAATCTCATCAGAATAACATTGCCATAGTAAAAAAAAAAAAAAAAAAAGAAAAGAAAAGAAAAAAAAAAGATGAAAAGAAAACGTTTTGTTTTTTTTCCCCAGCACTAACACACAAAATCATTTCGCCTTACTTTGCATTGAAAGATGGAGGCCATATTGTTTCCATTCAAAAGTGATCCCATTCAGTGAAGTCATTGCTGAGACATATCATTTCTCCAGAACAGGCTGACGTTTCTATCCCTAGTACTTTCTTTGCCATTCCCATCATGGTTGATCAGATCAAAGCACTGTCAGCAGTCCAGAAACGCTGACCGAGGCAGCTAATTATCAAACTAATTCATGAAAACCACTTATGTGCTCACTGTCTCCCGTTTATCAGTTACTCCAGACCCATAAAGCTCTTCATATCAATCCCAAGTCCAAGGTGAAAGTCCTTTAATGGGAACAGTTTTAACTGATAACTCTCTGTGCTATCACTTCGTGCTATGCTATTCTTTCTCTGCCTCCTCCTCCTCCTCTTCTTCCTTTTCTCTCACACAGTACTGCTCTAGTGAAAAGACACATCGGTAAAAAGTATGACTTAAGAGAGAAGTAGAGACAGACAGGCAGGCAGACAGACAGCCGCACATACATACACACACACACAGACGCGCGCACGCTGAATGATTATTCATTGCTTAGAATGTTTTCGGAAATTTTGAACTCCAGTCCAGTTGGTATCCTCCTTTGATGTGTTATAATTATTGTTGCTATTTATATTTACAATGTTGTAGATTAATACTTATTGATATGCATATACATATTCTCCTTCCCATGACACCTCATTCAATACACACCACAATCTCTTTAGACCTTTTTCTTATATTATACTTTTCCTCTGATACCTAACATGAATACTTTTTTACACTAATATTCACATGCATTCCCTTTCCTTTATCCACTTCTTTACTCCTTTCCGTCTAAAAACACTTATAGTGAATAGACGTTAAACTGAAGATAAAACGCTGACTCATGTACGAAGGAAGACACACACCCACCACCCCGCAACAGTCAATGATCAATGCAATCATCTGAACATGACAGGGAAAAATCAGACTTCGCTGAGTTCTATCCTCTTATCAACGAGCACGTTGGTATCAGACACACAGACACACACAAACTTCAGTCAATCGTTTTATTTACACTCCCCACCACTTTGCAGGCATAAATGGAGTGATGGCCTACAGGTAACGCGTCCGCCTAGGAAGCGAGAGATTCTGATCACGTTGGTTCGAATTACGGCTCAGCCGCCGATATTTTTGTCCCCCTCCCTCCGCTAGACCTTGAGTGGTGGTCTGGACGCTAGTCATTCGGATGAGACGATAAACCGAGGTCCCGTGTGCAGCATGCACTTAGCGCACGTAAAAGGACCCACGGCAACAAAAGGGTTGTTCCTGGCAAAATTCTGCAGAAAAATCCACTTCGATAGGAAAAACAAATAAAACTGCACGCAGGAAAAAAAAAGAAAAAAAAGAAAGAAAGAAAAATGGGTGGCGCTGTTGTGTAGCGAATTTCACACAGAGAAATCTGTTGTGATAAACTGAAATACAAATACAAAATTTTTAATATCAATAAAATGTAAAACAGACGCGGTAACTAAATAAACGAATAAACTCATTGAAGACAGTCTGAAGTAAAGGAGAAACGCAGGTGTTTGGTGAATCGTATGACACCATCAAATCGCATTAGAAACAATGTACAAAAAAAAAAAGAAGAAGATTTTTTTTTTTATAAAAAGGATAGATTGATAGACGAATAAATAAATGAATAACTAAATAAATAAACAAATGGATAACTAAATGGATAACTAAATAAATGAACAAGAAACAAACAAACAAATCAATCAAATTTAATGAGACGACCAAAACCTGTCCCAAAAACGATCCAACAGGAGGTTAAACTCTCAACTCAACGGCTACTCAAAATGTTGCACACTCAAGGATTAAAAAACAAATTGAACGCTCCACTGCCGTCAGCATCACCATCATTGTCATTATCATCATAAACGTTATTGTTGTTTGGTATATATACCATTGTGCTTACATGCCTTGTCGTGCCTTGTTGAAAAAGTTCTCAATAAAGATACGAATTTTCAGACGTTTTCAAATCTTTTGTGTTTCTCTGGTGATCTCTCTCTGTCTCTCTATCTCTCCTCTGTTCGTCTATGTATCTGTCTGTCTCTATCTGTCTGTCTGGCTGTCTGTCTGGCTGTCTCTCTCACTCTGTGTGTGTGTGTGCGTGTGAGAAAGAGAGAGAGAGAGAGTGTGTGTATATTTTGTGCACGCGTGCCTATCTTTTTCTTTTTCTGTTCTTTCTTACTGAAGACAGAAAATGCAAACGATGCTGCAATGATATACTGTTCGATTCTGTTGGCTCATCATCAGTATGTTTACTGTTCTTTGTAGCGCGCGCGCACACACACACACACACACACACACACACACGCGCGCGCGCACACACACACACACACACACACACACACACACATTTTTCTACAGTTTAAAGATTACCATCAGAAAGCAATAATCATTTTAGTGAAAATTGTAACACTTCTAACAGCTATTTTGCGGGGAAACCTCACAAAATGAGACCCAAAATTTATAGTCACTGATTTTGTCAATGCCTTAGCACTGAGGCCATAATATTGTTTCTGAAGCTGGTTTTTTTTTCATCCAGAAGCGTTAGCATTCAGTCATATTATTTCTCTGGAACATGCTGACTTTATTCATCGCTGGTACTTTCTTTGAAATTCCAATCATGGTTGATCAGATCAAACACTTTCAGCATTCACAAAAAAAACAAAAAACAAAAAAAAAACCCCGCTGATGAGACAGTTTATTATCAAACTATTCTATTCTTCGCTGAAAACAACAACACCACCACCACCGTTTTGTTTGTCATAAAAATAATTTTCTATTTGAGTTTTACATTGTCTGTCTTGCAAGTTTACATTTCTACTGGAATCCTGCTAACACAACCTGACTGGCGTCATCCTTTATGACATAATAATCAACATTAAAAATCACTGAGATATAACACCAGAGCCAATCAATTATTCTCATATTTATATAACATTATGGATTTAAATTTTTTTAAATTACATAATACACACATAAACAAATTGACATAAATAATGTCATACAACGAGATTTATATAACATTATGGATTTAAAAATTTTTTTTTTTTACATAATACACACATAAACAAATTGACATAAATAATGTCATACAACGAATACGTAACACGAGACAAAATAAGATTTAAATGAATGAATAAAACAGACAAACAAGCGAAACTGATAAACGCATGGCAACTTTCGATCCTAAAACGACGAACGTCCAATCAACTGCTACGTCCGGGACTGTTTTCGACTGAAAATGGTTCCTTGCCAATGGTTCCCTTACAGTGATAATAAAACTTGTTTATTTATTCATTTATCTATAACTGTTTATCTATCAATTTATGTATTAATTTATCTATGTAACTATCTATTTATCTATTCATTTATCAATCCATGTACTTAGTTATCGATTCATTTTAACAACTATGGTTTAACTTCCTTATCAGCAGTGCCATCTCCTGACCAGTCTAGTATTTGGTTCGTCACCATGCAAAAAGAGAATCGTTGTTCCCTCTGACATGTTGCCGTATATTGGATTCTTTCTTTTAACGAGAGAAATAATTACATTGTAAGCTTACACCAACCAGTATTCTCACAGTTACAGGCGACAGATTTGTCTTTACATTATCAGTGTTTAACGGTGACATTTCCCCACGAGTTTCGATACTACTACTACTACTACTACTACTACTGGCGACGGTGTCAGAATCAAACAGCTGTTTTGTGACAGTATCAGTCGCATTAACATCATCACAGCTTCTTTTAAGCCGCACGCTTGATAAAAGTTTTCTTTTTCTTTTTTTCTTTTCTTTTTTTTATATGACGAGGAAAACAGAAAAATGCTTTGACATCCGACACATTCTAACAGAGTGCCACTGACATTGTGACAACCTTTTCTGACGTACAGCATTGGCAGTGTCACCAATATTGTGACAGGTTTCTGTGACGTGACAGTGTGTGACAGTGTCATCAATATTGTGACAAGTTTCTGTGACGTCACAGTGTGTGACAGTGTCATCAATATTGTGACAAGTTTCTGTGACGTGACAGTGTGTGACAGTGTCATCAATATTGTGACAGGTTTCTGTGACGTCACAGTGTGTGACAGTGTCATCAATATTGTGACAAGTTTCTGTGACGTGACAGTGGGTGACAGTGTCATCAATATTTTAACAACTTTCTGTGACGTGATAGTGTCATTAATACTGTAACAAACTGACTGTGATGTCACTATGTATGACAGCATCATTAATATTGTAACAAATTGACTGTGACGTCACTGTGTATGACAGCGTAATTTATATTGTAACAAATGGACTGTGACGTCACTGTGTATGGCAGTGTCATTAATATTCTAACAAACTGACTGTGATATCAATGTGTATGACAGTGTCAACATCATTGTAACAACTTTGTTAGACGTTTCTGTCTGAGAACAGCGTGTGACAAACACATTCGTCGTTGTTGTCGTCGTTGTGTTTTCACACTCACAACTAATAGCGTCATTACAATCTCATCTTCTTTTTTTTTGCTTTGCGAATGGCTTATGAATGAGAATTTAAAGGACAGCTACCTGAGAATTATCAATCTTACGGGCGCAACAGCCGACTGATTAAAAGCGTAGGACTTTCAATCTGAGGGTCCCGAGTTTGAATGCCGGTCACAACGCCTGGTGGGTACAGGGTGCAGATTTTCCCGGTCTCCCAGGTCAACAGAAACACACAGACCTGCTAAGTGCCTGAACCCCCTTCGAGTGCACAGGCATGCAGAAGATCAACTTCGCACGTTAAAGATCCTGTGAATCTATGTCAGTGTTCGGTGGGTTGTGGAAACCAGGAAATACCCCCGCCCCCCCATGCCCCCGTCCCCCATCCCCCCGCCCCGAGCCCCCCAAAATGGAGTATGGCATGGTTGGGGTAAAACCGATCATACACGTAAAAACCCACTTGTTTATACAAGTGAGCGTGGAAGTCGCAGCCCATGAACTCAGAAGAATCAATCTATTTATATGACCCCCACTAACACCCATACCCTGCTCCCGCCCCCCCGCCCCCCCCACACACACACACACGCAAAAAAAAAAAAAAAAAAAAAAAAAAAGAAGACACACACAATAAGACGAGCAACAACAACAACAAAGTGTCATAGACAAAACAATTTTGAGACGAGTCTGCCTCATGAAGCGAGAAGTCAAATGTTGCATGGCTTGATATCACGTAAAAAAAAAAAAAAGCAATCAATACCATAAGTACAATGCTGCATGGCTTGATATCACGTATAAAAAAGAAAAGAAAAAAAAAGCAACCAATACCAGATTACAGTGTTACATGGCTTGATATCACGTAAAGCCAAGCAATCAGTACCAGAAGCACAGTGTTACATGGCTTGGTATCACGTAACCAAGCAATCAGTACCAGAAGCACAGTGTTACATGGCTTGGTATCACGTAACCAAGCAATTAGTACCAGAAGCACAGTGTTACATGGCTTGGTATCACGTAACCAAGCAATTAGTACCAGAAGCACAGTGTTACATGGCTTGGTATCACGTAACCAAGCAATCAGTACCAGAAGCACAGTGTTACATGGCTTGATATCACGTAAAGCCAAGCAATCAGTACCAGAAGCACAGTGTTACATGGCTTGGTATCACGTAACCAAGCAATCAGTACCAGAAGTACAGTGTTACATGGCTTGGTATCACGTAACCAAGCAATCAGTAACAGAAGTACAGTGTTACATGGCTTGGTATCACGTAACCAAGCAATCAGTACCACAAGTACAGTGTTACATGGCTTGATATCACGTAACACCAAGCAATCAGTACCACAAGTACAGTGTTACATGGCTTGATATCACGTAAAGCCAAGCAATCAGTACCAGAAGCACAGTGTTACATGGCTTGATATCACGTAAAGCCAAGCAATCAGTACCACAAGTACAGTGTTACATGGCTTGATATCACGTAACACCAAGCAATCAGTACCACAAGTACAGTGTTACATGGCTTGATATCACGTAACACCAAGCAATCAGTACCACAAGTACAGTGTTACATGGCTTGATATCACGTAAAACCAAGCAATCAGTACCACAAGTACAGTGTTACATGGCTTGATATCACGTAAAACCAAGCAATCAGTACCACAAGTACAGTGTTACATGGCTTGATATCACGTAAAGCCAAGCAATCAAGACGAGAAGTACAGTGTTACATGGCTTGATATCACGTAAAACCAAGCAATCAGTACCACAAGTACAGTGTTACATGGCTTGATATCACGTAAAACCAAGCAATCAAGACGAGAAGTTCAGTGTTACATGGCTTGATATCACGTAAAACCAAGCAATCAAGACGAGAAGTACAGTGTTACATGGCTTGATATCACGTAAAACCAAGCAATCAGTACCACAAGTACAGTGTTACATGGCTTGATATCACGTAAAGCCAAGCAATCAAGACGAGAAGTACAGTGTTACATGGCTTGATATCACGTAAAGCCAAGCAATCAACACCAGAAGTACAGTGTTACATGGCTTGGTATCACGTAAAAGCAAACAATCAGTTACACACGTGATGGACAGACGTGTCACAAGGCACACCCTGTGGGACTTCTTTTTCCCTTTCGGAGGGTCAGCAATGTCTGAGACAAGGTAGTGACCTGCGTGACTGTATGCAATCTGCAGAGAACGGTCTGCCCTCCGCCCTCGTCACCCCTGACACACAGCAATTCCCTTTCTGTTTCCCTCCTCCGTCCTCACCCTACTTCCCCCCCCCCCGACCCACTCCATTCTCCCCCACCCCACCCCCACCCCAACATCTCACCCCCCCCCCACTCCATTCTCCCCCCCCCCACCCCACCTAAACATCTCACTCCCCCCACCCACTCCATTCTCCCCCCCACCCCACCCCAACATCTCACTACACCCACTCCATTCTCCCCCCACCCCACCCCAACATCTCACTACACCCACTCCATTCTCCCCCCCATCCCACCCCAACATCTCACTACCACCCACTCCATTCTCCCCCCCATCCCACCCCAACATCTCACTACACCCACTCCATTCTCCCCCCCATCCCACCCCAACATCTCACTACACCCACTCCATTCTCCCCCCCATCCCACCCCAACATCTCACTACCACCCACTCCATTCTCCCCCCCATCCCACCCCAACATCTCACTACCACCCACTCCATTCTCCCCCCCATCCCACCCCAACATCTCACTACCACCCACTCCATTCTCCCCCCCATCCCACCCCAACATCTCACTACACCCACTCCATTCTCCCCCCCATCCCACCCCAACATCTCACTACCCCCCACTCCATTCTCCCCCCCATCCCACCCCAACATCTCACGACCCCCCACTCCATTCTCCCCCCCATCCCACCCCAACATCTCACTACCCCCCACTCCATTCTCCCCCCCACCCCACCCCAACATCTCACTACCCCCCACTCCATTCTCCCCCCCACCCCACCCCAACATCTCACTACCCCCCACTCCATTCTCCCCCCCCACCCCACCCCAACATCTCACTACACCCACTCCATTCTCCCCCCCACCCCACCCAAACACCTCCCCCCAACTCCATTCTCCCCCCACCCCACCCAAACACCTCCCCCCAACTCCATTCTCCCCCCACCCCCCCACCATCTCCCTCCCCCCCCAACCCACTCCAATCCCCCCACTCCATTCCCCCCACACCCCAACACCCCACTGCCCCCCACTCCATCCCCCCACACCCCAACACCCCACTCCATTCTCCCCCCCAACACCCCCTGCCCCCCCCCCCTCCCACACACACACCCACTCCATTCTCCCCCCCCCCCACACTCCATTCTCCCCCACCTCCCTTCTCATTTCACACCTGTACTTCTTCCCCCTACCTTCAGTGGCTCCGTACGTCCACAGCCTGACCCCCCCACTCGCTTCTCTCTTCACCCTCGCCTTCCTTTCACTATCAACACTCACAACCTTTCTTCTTCACCCTCACCTTCCTTTCACTATCAACACTCACAACCTTTCTTCTTCACCCTCGCCTTCCTTTCACTATCAACACTCACAACCTTTCTTCTTCACCTTTGCCTTTGTTCCCCCCCCCCCCACCCCCCTCCAATGTCATTTCCAACCAGCACAGTCCCTGAAGACATACCTACGGGAGTCTGAAACGTTGGACGCCTCTTGTCAAAACTGAGTCTGGGTTTTACAACCAACAGTTTTCATCAATTTTCTCCATTTTCTGCAACAATTCCTTTCGACTGGGACAGGATATCTCGAACAGCGTATAATCGTCGTCAGTGTGGGAGTTCCATTCTTCGCGCCAGGGGGGTCTTCCACACATGACAGAAGACAGGCGTCAGTACCAGGGAGAAAAACCCGCCGGGAGGAGGAAATCTACAGCCGGTAAGTAGCTTCCACCCCCGGGCTGTTCCTCAGTGACCATTTTGGCGAAAGAAAGAAAGGGCGCAACAGCCGAGTGGTTAAAGCGCTGGACTTTCAATCTGAGGGTCCCGGGTTCGAATCTCGGTAACAGCGCCTGGTGGGTAAAGAGTGGCGATTTTTCCGATCTCCCAGGTCAACATATGTGCAGACCTGCTAGTGCCTAACCCCCCCCCCCCCCCCCCCTCCCTTCGTGTGTGTACGCACGCATAAGATCAAACACGCATATAAAAGATCCTGTAATCTGTGTCAGCTTTCGGTGGGTTATGGAAACAAGAACATACCCAGCATGTACCCCCCCGAAAACGGAGTATGGCTGCCTATATGGCGGGGTAAATAAACAAAATGGTCATACACGTAAAATGTTGCATGTCTGTATGAGTATATGTGTGCGTGACTGAAACCTGATTGGATGATACAGGCCGGAAACGACTGATGAGCGACCAATGGCAGTCAGTTGGCTCTACCCAGGTAGGCAGCCTGTTGTGCAAATGACTCCGTGTTTTGTAAAGCGCTTAGAGCTTTGACATTATCATTATCACCATGTTAACTTCATGTAGTAACTTGACAATGTTTTGACGACAAACAAGAAAAACAAAAACAAAACTATCAGAAAAATACCATCAATTTCATCAATATTCACAAAAAAATCTCCAGATGAAGTATCCCCTATATAGTTGTAAAGCAACAACGGGTTGGAACAACTTAACTTAGTAGTCTCCACGAATTTCACAATTCCTCATGACGAGTCTGGCTGCCAGACAACGATGTGATCCTTTGGAAACTGACTGGCTCATGAATATTGATAACCTGGGTAGTGCGGTGTGTCATGTCAACAGATTGTGTCACCCTGCTTTATTCCTTTATTTCCCACATGTGTCAACACTTTGTGTCCCATGTGCCATGTCAACAGACTGTGTCACCATGCTTTATTTCCCACGTGTGTCATGTCAACAGACTGTGTCACCATGCTTTATTTCCCACGTGTGTCATGTCAACAGACTGTGTCGCCATGCTTTATTTCCCACGTGTGTCATGTCAACAGACTGTGTCACCATGCTTTATTTCCCACATGTGTCATGTCAACAGACTGTGTCGCCATGCTTTATTCATGCTTTATTCCCTTATTTCCCATGTGTGTGTGTTGTGTCTGTGTTGTCCTTCGTTTTTGCTCTGACGTTTTGTTACTTACTTATTTCGCCATATATGTCAACTGCTGTACAGAAACAAATTAACTGGAAGTATCATTGGCTTCTTTTGGTGCAAAATCTGACAACGACATGTAACCACGTTTTAACTGAGTAGTCACATGAATCAACAGAAAAGCGATTTTTTGTCACGTCTTAATTTGAGAATGTTTTCGGAAGCAAACAGTTGTTTTGTTTTTATAAAACAAACAAACAAACAAACAAACAACTGTTCATCTCATTAACACTATAACCATTTCATATTACCTGTTATACAATAGCAACTTTTGACAACTGACATAGGTATTTTAATCGTTTCACCGCCAGTCAATTTAGAGTACAAAATTCCCTTGTGGTGTAAACACAAAAAAGACAGTGGCTAAGAATAGCTGGGGATCCCCCCTGCGATGTATTGAAAATATGGCCTACCCTACCACCGAACATTAAGAGCAGTAGGTTCATGGATAACAGACCAATAAATGGTCACCTTTCAGTGACATGGGTCCTCTACCACGCCTGTGCATAAATGCGAGCTTGGTGGTGAAAGGGTTAACGACTTCTCGTGAAGCGTACAGACAAGGTTGTATGGCGGCAACTCTTTCTAATTCCTGGCAGTTTCGCTCACGTTTTCACGATTTATCGTGTGCAGCATTCTGTACGAAAAGAGTTAATTCAACGATCATGTGGTTATAGCATATACGATGATGTTGACTATTATTCAACAGCACAAATAGTTAACATCTTTTAACAACAATAGCGACAACACGACGTCTTCGCATGCCACTTCAAGTCTGTACGAAGTAAAGAATGAATGGGAAAAGAAAGAAATCACAGAAATCAAAGGGAGGAAGACAAGAGAAAACCACCTGTCATAATATATCTGGTTTCTTACTTCTCGTCATTTGTGTCAGCGAAAAGTATAAGATTTCAGTTCTGAAAGCACACCACCTGGCGCTCCTGCAACGCTAACGATGGACAGCGTCTTTTAGCATTCCCTTTCTAGCTATACACCTGGCGCTCCTACAACGCTAACGACGGACAGCGTCTTTTAGCATTCCCTTTCTAGCTATACACCTGGCGCTCCTACAACGCTAACGACGGACAGCGTCTTTTAGCATTCCCTTTCTAGCTATACACCTGGCGCTCCTACAACGCTAACGATGGACAGCGTCTTTTAGCATTCCCTTTCTAGCTATACACCTGGCGCTCCTACAACGCTAACGATGGACAGCGTCTTTTAGCATTCCCTTTCTAGCTATACACCTGGCGCTCCTACAACGCTAACGATGGACAGCGTCTTTTAGCATTCCCTTTCTAGCTATACACCTGGCGCTCCTACAACGCAAACGATGGACAGCGTCTTTTAGCATTCCCTTTCTAGCTATACACCTGGCGCTCCTACAACGCTAACGATGGACAGCGTCTTTTAGCATTCCCTTTCTAGCTATACACCTGGCGCTCCTACAACGCTAACGATGGACAGCGTCTTTTAGCATTCCCTTTCTAGCTATACACCTGGCGCTCCTACAACGCTAACGATGGTCAGCGTCTTTTAGCATTCCCTTTCTAGCTATACACCTGGCGCTCCTACAACGCTAACGATGGACAGCGTCTTTTAGCATTCCCTTTCTAGCTATACACCTGGCGCTCCTACAACGCTAACGATGGACAGCGTCTTTTAGCATTCCCTTTCTAGCTATACACCTGGCGCTCCTACAACGCTAACGATGGACAGCGTCTTTTAGCATTCCCTTTCTAGCTATACACCTGGCGCTCCTACAACGCTAACGATGGACAGCGTCTTTTAGCATTCCCTTTCTAGCTATACACGGCGCTCCTACAACGCTAACGATGGACAGCGTCTTTTAGCATTCCCTTTGTAGCTATACACCTGGCGCTCCTACAACGCTAACGATGGACAGCGTCTTTTAGCATTCCCTTTGTAGCTATACACCTGGCGCTCCTACAACGCTAACGATGGACAGCGTCTTTTAGCATTCCCTTTGTAGCTACGCATCTCTCGTTTCTCACTGTTTCATTTCTTTTTTCTTTTGGTTTTCTTTTTCACTTTCTTTCTTGTGGCTTACCACCCCACCCGCTTTCTTTGAAACAACAGCATTACTACTGACATCATTAACATCTAATATCATCAAGCGTTTCTTATCGATCACCAAACATTAACGACAAACCACCTTAATTTGTTATGACCACGAAATGAGTTCACAGCATTACTGATGTGCAGCACTCAGCGAAGGAAACGATGCATTACACGAACCGGAAGCACTGTCACACAGCACCGCCCACGCCCTTTGGACCTTGCACCTCGGAGTGAGCTCCCTTGTCAGGTCTCATCACTCAGCTCTTTCAAACGTAGCCTTAAAACGTACCTCCTCTCAAGATAGCGCCCCTGCTACACTCCCTTCTGCCCCTCTCCCTTCTGCCCCTCTCCCCTCAGCCTCCGCCTCTCCCTGGTCTACAGTTTTCCCAGCTTTCTACCAACGTTACATGTATTTACAGGTCTTATTTTTCGTCTCTGTCAGTTTAGAGTTAGGCATGCGTGTGAATGGCTGATGTGTAAGCACTTTGGTTTTGTCTGTGCCACAAGATTCAGCGCTATATTATCATCATCGATTATTATGCAGGCAGTGTCGTACTTGACAATCCGTTTCAAGGGGAGCTTGCCGTCACCATTCAGCATTGTGTCATGTCTGGGGGAGGAACCCGACAGTCTTGATCTATTTCACGCCCCAAGATGTTTTACATGCGATAACCAATCATCGAGCTCGATTCAGCTCAATGTAACCAATCACACAGCTACTTACACGCTCAGAAGTATGCACGCTGAAGAAAAATAGAGGAAGAAGAAGAACAACAACAAGAAACGAAACCGTACACCCTTATCCACCTTCATCAAACAAAAATAGATAGATAAATAAATAAATAGAAAGATAAATAAATAAATAAATAAATAAATAAATAGATAAATAGATAAATAACTGAACAAAAAAAGAACAATACGAAAAACAGTAAGAAGAAATAAAACCATAACCTCTATCCACCATAACCATACCGAAACAGATAAATAAATAAACAGATAAATAAATAAATAAATAAAAACCAGTAAGAAGAAACAAAACCATACACCTCTATCCACCATAACCATACCAAAACAGATAAATATAAATAAATAGACAGATAGATAAATAAATAAATAAATAAACAAACAAACAAACATCCACACGCAAAAGTAATCTACCGTAGCGGCACAGGAGAGTGGGTTTGGGTCAGTAAAAAAAAAAAAAAAAAAAAAAATCTACACAGTGTGGGCCCCATGGAAACTACTTCCCGGCAGCCGTTGTGACGCTCACCCAGAATAACAACAACGACAACAACAACAACCCCATGGAGCTGACAGTGGTTGGACAGCTAAACTGCCACGTTGCACAGGGTCGGAATGAATCTGACGCGACCGTTTGGGTCACGTTGAACGCGCACTGATACTGACTCCTGTTCCCTTCTCAATGACATCACACACACACACACACACACACACACACACACACACGCACGCACACACACACACACACACACGCACACACACACACACACGCACACACACACACACACACACACACGCATAAAACACACACATACACACACACGCACGCACGCATACACGCACGCACGCACGCACACACACACACACACACATACGCAAGCAAGCACGCACGCACACGCACACACACACAGAGAAAAATCGCCAAAACTACATACACTTTGTTAGAAAAATCAGCATGGGGTCGATTTCATAACCGATGGAAGGAAAAAATTTTTAAACATAAAGGAACATTATTCTCCGAGAATATTATTAAAGAAAAGATACCGAATCCATCAGCTTGCTATACAAGATTAACAACTTCTACTTTCTTCCGTATAAAACTTGATGCGCTGAAGACAAAGCATAGTAAAAATGTTACATGTATCTGTGGTAAGTAGTTCAGCTTGCATCATTGTTTGTTTCACTGTCAGCAGTTACGTACCTTCTTGCCCAAGTATTTCAAAGAGAATAATTATTCTGCAGATGATTTTTGGAAAGTTATTTCTGACGAGGTTCTTATGGTCGAACTTTCACAGGCATTAGTTCACAGCCCTATTTCTACATTCCTTTAATGTACTTCAGAATTGTGTTAATGGTTTCTGATTATTATCATTATTATTATTGAATTGTTACTGTTAAATGTAACTGCATGTTAGTTATGCATTTTCTGGTAGTTTTCTACTTTTTCTGTTTTCCTCTTCCCTGCCCCCCCCCCCCCGACCCCCCGCCCCCCACCCCTCCCTCTTTTTTTTTAATCGTCTAATATCACTGACAGTGAAAAGACGAAGTGAGAACGAACGAACGAACACACACACACACACACACACACACACACACACGCACGCACGCACGCACGCACGCACACGCACACACACACACACGCGCGCGCGCGCGCAAATAAAATGAAATATAAAAAAGAAGAAAAAAAAAGAAGAAACACATGCATATAAGTTCGTGGAACTTTCTCTACAGTGCCGCTTCCTGAAGGTGGACCGTCCAACTGAAACTCAGTCATACTGTTTACCGCTTACAGGAAGGCCAGAGTATTTCGGAGTTTCGATTTTTATTGTTGTTGTTGTTGTTGTTGTTGTTGCAGAGTACACAAACATCAACAATGAAATTACGCTATAATGTGAAAAAGGTTTCCTCAAAATTATGTAAACATCTCTCTACGAGCATTTTGTTTTTAAACAAACACATAGATAAAGAAATAAATAGCCAAATAACCAAACATATAAAGAAAGAAAGAAACAAACACATAGATAAAGAAATAAATAGCCAAATAACCAAACATATAAAGAAAGAAAGAAACAAACAAACACATAGATAAAGAAATAAATAGCCAAATAACCAAACATATAAAGAAAGAAAGAAACAAACAAACACATAGATAAAGAAATAAATAGCCAAATAACCAAACATATAAAGAAAGTAACAAACAAACACATAGATAAAGAAATAAATAGCCAAATAACCAAACATATAAAGAAAGAAACAAACAAACACATAGATAAAGAAATAAATAGCCAAATAACCAAACATATAAAGAAAGTAACAAACAAACACATAGATAAAGAAATAAATAGCCAAATAACCAAACATATAAAGAAAGAAACAAACAAACACATAGATAAAGAAATAAATAGCCAAATAACCAAACATATAAAGAAAGAAAGAAACAAACAAACACATACATAAAGAAATAAAGAACCAAATAACCAAACATATAAACAAAGAAAGAAAGAAAGAAACACACAGATAAAGAAATAAATAACCAAACATATAAAGAAAGAAAGTAGCAAACAAACAGATATGCAAACAACTTTGGCGTAACATGTCCGATGCAGTTGAAGACACTCCCTTCAATACTTATCTTTCTTGTTTCACTTCGACCAAAGCAATCAACCGAATGTTTGTCCCTTGTGTTCACGTTGAGAAATTGACTGAATCTGAAGGAGAGTTCCTCTAATGGCACTGGGAACTGGAGGTTAAAAAAAAAAGGAAAAAAAAGAGAAAAAAAACCTGTTGAAAGGGATTCTGACAAGGGGCGGGGTGGTGGTGGGGAGGGTGGTGAGGGGGTGGTGGTGGAGATAACAGGTGGGTGAGGGGTATAAGTTATTACAGTGTATGATATTGCACTGCACTGTACTGCATTGTATTATACTGTGTTGTGTTATGTTGTAATGTGCTGTGTTGTGTTGTGCTGTGCTGTGCTGTGCTGTGCTGTGCTGTGTTGTAATGTGCTGTGTTGTGTTGTAATGCGCTGTGCTGTGCTGTGCTGTGCTGTGCTGTGTTGTGTTGTGCTGTGTTGTGTTGTAATGTGCTGTGATGTGTTGTAATGAGCTGTGTTGGGCTGTGTTGTAATGTGCTGTGTTGTGTTGTGTTGTGTTGTAATGTGCTGTGTTGTGTTGTAATGTGCTGTGTTGTGTTGTGTTGTGCTGTGCTGTAATGTGCTGTGTTGTGTTGTGATGTGTTGTGTTGTAATGTGTTGTCTTGTAATGTGTTGTGTTGTGCTGTGTTGTAATGTGCTGTGTTGTGTTGTAATGAGCTGTGTTGGGCTGTGTTGTAATGTGCTGTGTTGTGTTGTAATGTGCTGTGCTGTAATGTGCCGTGTTGTGTTGTAATGTACTGTGTTGAGTTTAATGTGCTGTGTTGTGTTGTGATGTGTAGTGTTGTAATGTTCTGTGCTGTGTTGTAATGTGCTGTGTTGTACTGTGCTGCGCTGTAATGTGCTGTATTGTGTTGTAATGTTCTGTGCTGTGTTGTAATGTGCTGTGTTGTACTGTGCTGTGCTGTAATGTGCTGTACTGTGTTGTAATGTGCTGTATTGTGTTGTAATGTGCTGTATTGTGTTGTAATGTGCTGTGTTGTGTATCGTTTACTCTTAGTCACAACAGATATTCCTCTGTGAGAAAAATTCAGGCTGCTCGACCGAGGGAGAGCGCGTTACTATAGTACAGGCCCCCCCCTGCCCTCCCCCCCTGGCCCCCCACCCCGCAATCGCTTTTCTTCTTCTTTTTTTATTTTTTTTTTTTAATTCATGATAATTCTTTTCCATTCTCTGCCAGCAAGTGTATTTGTTTTCCTATCAAAAAGGAATTTTCTACATAATTTTCTCAGGAACAACCCTTTCGTTGCCGTGGGTTCTTTTTTTACGTGCGATGTGCATGCTACACATGGGACCTCGGTGTATCGTCTCATTCGAATGACTAGCGTCCAGCCCTCCACTGGACGCGTAATGGAGGGGGACAGGGGAGTTGGAGGGGGGGGGGGGGGGACAACAAATGACAAGTGTGGGATTCGAACCAGTGTGTTCAGATTCTCTCGCTTCCCAGGCGAACGGGTAACCACTGCGTCATCAACACTCCACACACGGTCTCCAGGTAAGTGTCTAACTGCAGTCAAATAGATCGGTATGTGTGCAACATGTCCACAGTGACTCCACACGAAAGCATGAAGCTCCAGATCTGGACGTGAGAAATGCGTTTGTAAACCAGTCCCCACCAAGGCACACGCCCCTTCTACAACACACACACACACACACACACACACGCACGCACGCACGCACACACACACACACACACACACACACACACACACATAAGTAGCTTGTTGTGCTTAGCTTTAGTGTCCATGATTCCCGTGATTGGTTTTACGACAAATAAATATTAATGAGTTTTTAGTTCTGAGTTCACAAGAGACAGAGAGAGAAAGAAAGAAAGAAAAATGATCGTGTAAAGTTCAACACTTTGATGACTATCTCTCCCTGTCTGTAAACAGCATACCTATCTGACAGAAATGGTGCACCCAAAATGTCCACTTTTCTGTTGCTCTCCGCTTTCTACCAGTTATTTCCTTCCATCGTCTCTCTCACACTGGGACTGCAGTGAATACATATGTAAGATGTGCTTTGACCAAAAAGACAGAGAAACGTACAGACAGACAGACAGACAGACAGACATACTTCTAATGTGACTTGCCTCTGCGGCAATGAAATCACCCCCGTGCATATCATCCAAAAATGTGAACAGTTAAAACCATATTTATCTATGTCATTTACAAAATCTGCAGTTCCATCTGCTTCCATTAGAAATGTCTTATATGATAATCAATCTGTGTTTGAAATAGTTCAGAGTTTAATTGGAAGCCCAATTGGTTCTTTGTTGTAATTCTACTGGTTGACTGGTTAGTTTAGTTTATTTCGTTTATACAGGGAAAGTAGTGATGATTTAAGGCATGGGTGGGGTGGGGGAGATGACGGATTTTCGTCTAAAATCACAAATGTGGATAGACGTTAAACCAAAGAACGAACAAACACACATACCACGTCTGATATCACTTAAAGTGGAAAGACGTCAAATAAAAGAAAGAACACACACACACACACACACACACACACACACACACACACACACACAGTCACTCACTCACTCACCATCATTCCACAAGAAAAGACAGGCAGTATGCACGATAATCATTATGTTCACATGATGTGTTTAAACTGTACCTCATAAATTATGAAAGAATCTACATTAATATCAATATTTGTGACTTTTTTCCCTCATATCCATGACGGTATAAAAACAACAACAACAAAAACAACAGTTTCAGTTTCAGTAGCTCAAGGAGGCGTCACTGCGTTCGGACAAAACCATATACGCTACACCACATCTGCCAAGCAGATGCCTGACCAGCAGCGTAACCCAACGCGCTTAAAAACAACAACAAACAAACATTGCAGCAAGTTTCATGCAATCCCTAATTTTGATTTCTTTTCACACTCATCCACTGGACCAAACGTATCAAATGCATAGCAAAAAAAAAAGAAGTAATAATGAATAAATAAATAAATAGATAAAAAAAAAATTAGACCTAAAAATTGTATCACACTCTGGTGTGTACACATCTCACACATTCCTCAACATTTTGTTTTTCCTTTGACTCACATCTAACGTGTGGGATCGTTAGAAAAGCATCAAAACTGATATCAACTCTGACTTGAAAAAGACATTTCACTCTGGTGTGATTTTATGATGCTGTTAGATAACTGCCATTTTCCAGAAGAAAACGTGTAATTTCACAATGGAAAATGTCATACAGACTTTTGCATACAAAACAAAACAAACAACAACAAAACAACAACAACAACAAAAACCATTGTAGAGAAAAGACAAAGCTAAAATGGCTGAGCGCCCACTTTGAATCCGAAGGTGTTTGAAAAATAGTAACACTTAATTCTCGCTGTCCACTTTAGCCATGAGTGCGAGAGATTGAAGCCGGACTAAATGACACAGGAAACGAATGATGAGGGCATAAAGGCAGCCGTCTGTCGGCTCTACCCAGGCAGGCAGCAAATGGCGCCGTGTTTGTAAAGCGCTTAGAGCTTGGTCTCTGACCGAGGATAGGCGTTCTACAAGTATCAATAATCAAATTGATTAAGCTAAGTATCAATAATTTGATGAGAGCTCTCTCTCTCTCTCTCTCTCTCTCTCTCTCTCTCTCTCTCTCACACATTTTCAAAGACAATCTGACCAAGAAATAAACAAACAAACGCCGTTGTTTGACTATTCAAGAAAACCCAACAGCTTTTTAACCCCTTCATGTACGATCCCGACTGTATGCCACTGAATCGATCACACGAACTTGTACACAAGTAAATAACAGAACACAGAAACACACAGACACACACTAACCCCCCCCCCCCCCCCCTCCACACACACACAGAAGTACACACACACACACACAAGTACACACACACACACACAAGTACACACACACACACACATAATCCCCCCCAACACACACACACACACAAGTACAAAGAGACACAGACACAGACACAGACACACACACACACACACACAGAGAAGTACACACACACACAGACACACAACACGTACACCCACACAAGTACACACACACACGCACACATACACCCCTCCCCCTACACACACACCTGCACACCCCATCCCCCACCCACCCACCCAATACACACGAACACCTACCCCCCCCCCCCCCCACCTCTCCCACCCACAGACAAAGAAACATCCTTTGTTTCTCTGTGCCTTAAACCAATGCGTGCCGGGCAGAAGTAACCAGAAACGCTAAGAATCACTGCTGTCTGCGTGCCAATGTCACATCACAGAGAACAACGTACACCTGCACCTGCACTCCTCTGCTGCTTACCATTTACCCACCATTGTCTTTCTGTTTCATTTTCATATTTTTCATCATCATTATTTTTATTTTATTATATATATATATATATATATATATACATTTTTTCTTTTCCGCATTTTATTTCATCTCAGTATCTATTTCCTTACTTTTATTTCTACATTTGTTTAATCATTTTTTCCTTAATTTAATTATGTATCCCATCTATTTGTTTATGGGTTTTTTTTTTCCTTCAGCGCGTTGGGTTATGCTGCTGGTCAGGCATCTACCTAGCAGATGTGGTGTAGCGTATATGGATTTGTTCGAACGCGGTGACGCCTCCTTGAGCAACTGAACTGAACTGAACTGGACTTACAGTGTAACCCTGCTGTCTGAGATTTCTGTGTGAAAACAGATGAGGTACGATACTGGTAGGAGGGCGTCATGGGTCTGATTTGAACAGTATACGAAAGGACGAATAAACGTTATCATCCTGACACAGATTTCACTTTTGAATTTTTTTTTAGAAACAAATAGAACCAGTGTGAAACCGTCGTCAACATTTATTAAAACCTTGGAGGCTCAGTACATTCATAATACGGGATTTAAAAAAAAAAATATATGCCAACGAGACTAAAGCAGCGTATTTCTTCAGACTTTTTTTTCAACAGTCTTCCGCACTCCGCTCTTTCAAGTCTGACCTTAAAACCCACCTCTTCCCAAGGTAGCCTCCCTTCCCTGCCTCTTCCTTGTCTTCAGTTTCTCCAGTTTTAGAGTTATGCATGCGTATGAATGACTGGTGCGAAAGCGCTTTGATTGGTCTCTGCACAAGATTCAGCGCTATATAAATACCATCATTATTACTATTATTAAAAGGACAAAAGTTCTGCACTTTATTGGGTCTTTTTTTCTTTTCTTTTAATTTCATTATCATTTTTTTTAACGAAAAGAATCATATCGTTATCATTTGATTTGATATTAGTTGAAAAACAAAACAAAACATTTCTGCATTCACTTGCTTGTTTCCTATAATCTCTGCCACTACCACAACTACTATTGACACTGCTGCTTCTGCAATGATGTCACTGTGGTGGTGTCAGTGTCACACCCGCTACACTCTCCCCTTCCATCCATTCCAGTCACACACACACACACACACACACATATATATATATATATGTATATCTAACTCTCTCCTCTCTCTCTCTCTCTCTCTCTCTCTCTATATATATATATATATATATATATATATATATATATATATATATATAAAGAGAGACAGACAGACAGACAGACAGATGTATATTCGTGTGTATTCATTTAAAAAAAAAATAATTTGTTGTGAGCGTGGAAAGCATTATTCCCGAAACTGGGCCAGTTTATAAAAACTGGACGTTACAATATATATATATATATATATATATATATATATATATATATATGTATGTATATATATTATATATATATATAGATATATATATAGATATATATATATATCCTATTTTTGTAATTACTCGTTTAATATTTCAGTTTTATTCCTTTGTAAAAAAAAATATAACAATAGAAGAGTCTTCCTATTTTTCGACAAACATTTCCAAGCAAGGATTAGCATAGAGATGAACTTTTCTTTTGCTCGCTCTCTCCCCCACCCCCTCTCCCCCGCCAACCTCCGTCTCTCTCTCCAATCCTGAGCTCATGTGCCCACACCACACCTAACACAAATTATGTACTTTAACAAACATCAGAATTACTCACTTAAACCACCACCACCCAAAAAACAACAACAACAAACAAACAAACAAAAACAAAAACAAAAACAAAAAAAAACAACCGATTTCTGAATAAACTCGTCCCACAGTAGGTTTCTTTTCTACTCACAGATTACGTGGTTTTTTTTTCAGCCCCATAAACGCAGACGACACTGACCAACCAGTGAATATCGTTACTAAGGACAGGAAAGGTAAACGCGCATGATCTTCGTTTGATGACAACAACTTTCAAAATTGGCTTCTGATTCTCCGCCACTGATTGCCAGTCATCTCTTGTTCATGTTCGTGCTGGTTGATGCCTTTCAATGTGATGCTGCTGTCACTCGGACAAATCTCTCTGTCCTTAGCAGTTGCATGGTTGTCAACAATAGCTTTCCCAAAAGAATAATTAATCATCGATAAACAAATTTATCACTAAGAGAAATTCATCTATCCATAACGGCATTTACAGCTTATCGTGAACGCCATAGGTCTGAACCGTTTACTCCCCTTCCTCTCTTACGAGACGCTTGATGGTCTGGATGCTCGTCTTTCGAAGGGGGTTTGCCTGAAGCGATTTGAGGATGCAACATGGCACTTAGCACGCGGGAAAAAAACTCAGGCAGTAGGTCAGTTGCTCCGAGGAAAACTGTGCAGAGAAGTCCACTTCAATGGAGTGGGGGTGGGGGTGTGGGGTGTGGGTGGGGAGGGGGGGTTAGGAGGGGTGGAAGGGGGACGATAGAACAGTCAGTGCTTTTCACTCACGCCACACCCTCACCCCCAGGACATCAGCCCGCAACAGAAAGGTCTGATTGGAGAGCAACACACCACACCACACCACACCACAACGCGACACAGCACAGCACAGCACAGCGCGACACAGCACAGCACAGCACAGCACAGCACAGCACAGCGCAACGCAACGCAACAAAACAACAAGCAAAACACAACGTGACACAACACATTGGAATGAGAATACAATGCCTCCGGGTGGGGCAGGGGTGTGTGGGGGGGGTGTGGGGTAAGAACTTTGAAGTACAATTCTGTCGTTGTTTCATCTGACAGACTGGTAGCATTTATGTCAGGTGGCGACGGATCTCTATGGACAGACAGACAGGTGGGAACACAGACAGACAGGTGTGCAGACAGACAGACAGATGTGCAGACAGACAGACAGGTGTGCGAACAGACAGGAGGGAGCACAGACAGACAGGTATACGGACAGACAAACTGGATGGAACACAGACACACAGGTGTGCAGACAGACAGACAGGTGTGCCGGCAGTCAAGCAGGTGGGAACACAGACAGGTGGGAACACAGACAGGAGGGAACACAGACAGGAGGGAACACAGACAGACAGGTGTGCAGACAGACAGACGGGAACACAGACAGGTGTGCAGACAGACAGGTGGGAACACAGACAGGTATGCAGGCAGAGAGGCAGGTGGGAACACAGACAGGTGTGCAGACAGAGAGGCAGGTGGGAACACAGACAGGTGTGCAGGCAGAGAGGCAGGTGGGAACACAGACAGGTGTGCAGACAGACAGACAGGTGGGAACACAGACAGGTGTGCAGACAGACAGACAGACAGGTGGGAACACAGACAGGTGTGCAGACAGACAGACAGACAGGTGGGAACACAGACAGGTGTGCAGACAGACAGACAGACAGGTGGGAACACAGACAGGTGTGCAGACAGACAGACAGACAGGTGGGAACACAGACAGGTGTGCAGACAGACAGACAGGTGGGAACACAGACAGGTGTGCAGACAGACAGACAGGTGGGAACACAGACAGGTGTGCAGACAGACAGACAGGTGGGAACACAGACAGGTGTGCAGGCAGAGAGGCAGGTGGGAACACAGACAGGTGTGCAGACAGACAGACAGGTGGGAACACAGACAGGTGTGCAGGCAGAGAGGCAGGTGGGAACACAGACAGGTGTGCAGACAGACAGACAGACAGGTGGGAACACAGACAGGTGTGCAGACAGACAGACAGACAGGTGGGAACACAGACAGGTGTGCAGACAGACAGACAGGTGGGAACACAGACAGGTGTGCAGACAGACAGACAGACAGGTGGGAACACAGACAGGTATGCAGACAGACAGACAGACAGACAGGTGGGAACACAGACAGGTGTGCAGACAGAGAGGCAGGTGGGAACACAGACAGGTGTGCAGACAGACAGACAGGTGGGAACACAGACAGGTGTGCAGACAGAGAGACAGACAGGTGGGAACACAGACAGGTGTGCAGACAGAGAGACAGACAGGTGGGAACACAGACAGGTGTGCAGACAGACAGACAGACAGGTGGGAACACAGACAGGTGTGCAGACAGAGAGACAGACAGGTGGGAACACAGACAGGTGTGCAGACAGACAGACAGACAGGTGGGAACACAGACAGGTGTGCAGACAGAGAGACAGACAGGTGGGAACACAGACAGGTGTGCAGACAGACAGACAGGTGGGAACACAGACAGGTGTGCAGACAGACAGACAGACAGGTGGGAACACAGACAGGTGTGCAGACAGAGAGACAGACAGGTGGGAACACAGACAGGTGTGCAGACAGACAGACAGGTGGGAACACAGACAGGTGTGCAGACAGACAGACAGACAGGTGGGAACACAGACAGGTGTGCAGGCAGAGAGGCAGGTGGGAACACAGACAGGTGTGCAGACAGACAGACAGGTGGGAACACAGACAGGTGTGCAGGCAGACAGACAGACAGGTGGGAACACAGACAGGTGTGCAGGCAGAGAGGCAGGTGGGAACACAGACAGGTGTGCAGACAGACAGACAGGTGGGAACACAGACAGCTGTGCAGACAGACAGACAGACAGGTGGGAACACAGACAGGTGTGCAGGCAGAGAGACAGACAGGTGGGAACACAGACAGGTGTGCAGACAGACAGACAGACAGGTGGGAACACAGACAGGTGTGCAGGCAGAGAGGCAGGTGGGAACACAGACAGGTGTGCAGACAGAGAGACAGGTGGGAACACAGACAGGTGTGCAGACAGACAGACAGACAGGTGGGAACACAGACAGGTGTGCAGGCAGAGAGACAGGTGGGAACACAGACAGGTGTGCAGACAGACAGGTGGGAACACAGACAGGTATGCAGACAGACAGACAGACAGACAGGTGGGAACACAGACAGACAGGTGTGCAGGCAGAGAGACAGGTGGGAACACAGACAGGTATGCAGACAGACAGACAGACAGGTGGGAACACAGACAGGTGTGCAGACAGACAGACAGACAGGTGGGAACACAGACAGGTGTGCAGACAGACAGACAGACAGGTGGGAACACAGACAGGTGTGCAGACAGACAGGTGGGAACACAGACAGGTATGCAGACAGACAGACAGGTGGGAACACAGACAGGTATGCAGACAGACAGACAGGTGGGAACACAGACAGGTGTGCAGACAGACAGACAGGTGGGAACACAGACAGGTGTGCAGACAGACAGGTGGGAACACAGACAGGTATGCAGACAGACAGACAGACAGACAGGTGTGCAGGCAGAGAGACAGGTGGGAACACAGACAGGTGTGCAGACAGACAGACAGGTGGGAACACAGACAGGTGTGCAGACAGACAGACAGACAGGTGGGAACACAGACAGACAGGTGTGCAGACAGACAGACAGGTGGGAACACAGACAGGTATGCAGACAGACAGACAGACAGACAGGTGGGAACACAGACAGACAGGTGGGCAGACACACATACAGGTGGGAACACAGGCATACAGACAGGTGTGCAGGCAGGCAGTCAGGTGGGAACACAGACAGACAGGCAGACAGGTGGGAACACAGACAGACAGACAAAGACAGACAGAGAACGTGTGTGTGTGTGTGTGTGTGTGTGTGTGTGTGTGTGTGTGTGTGTGTGTGTGTGTGTGTGTGTGTGTGTGTGTGCTGACAATAATGAAATGCTCCCTGCTGATGTCAAACTAACAAGATTCACGTACTGAATACATATTATCTCCCCCTGTGTGTGTGTGTGCGCGCGCGCGCGTGTGCGTGTGCTCCGTGCTCTTATCGAAACAAACTTGAATCACGTACTAACAAGATTCACGTACTGATAACATGCTCTCTCTCTCTCTCTCAACAAACAATACAGTGGTCCACGCGCCAAGTTCATCTTCTGAATCTCTGTGTGTGTGTGTGTGTGTGTGTGTGTGTGTGTGTGTGTGTGTCCCATTTCTTCAGCTATGGTGTGTGTGTGTGTGTGTGTCCCATTTCTTCAGCTATGCAAACACACGGTGTTTATCCATGTGCCCTGGGGATGGGAGGTTTGAATCCCAGCTTTCTCCATTTTGTGTGTTTGTCTGGCAAAATTTTCATGTTTGAAAATAGCGACCGACCTGATTTACATTGAATGGTTTGTTTTACGCGTTGCTGCCAGTTAAAAGGTCAATGAGACGGGCGCAACAGCCGAGTGGTTAAAGCGTTGGACTTTCAATCTGAGGGTCCCGGGTTCGAATCTCGGTGACGGCGCCTGGTGGGTAAAGGGTGGAGATTTTTCCGATCTCCCAGGTCAGCATATGTGCAGATCTGCTAGTGCCTGAACGCCGTTCGTGTGTATACGTAAGCAGAAGATCAAATACGCACGTTAAAGATCCTGTAACCCACGTCAGCGTTCGGTGGGTTATGGAAACAAGAACATATCCAGCATGCACCCCCCCCCCCCGAAGCGAAGTATGGCTGCCTACAAGGCGGGGTAAAAACGGTCACACATGTAAAAGCCCACTCGTGTACATACGTACATACGAGTGAACGTGGGAGTTGCAGCCCACGAACGCAGAAGAAGAAGTCAATGAAGCTTTTTAAAACATATCTATTAAAAAAAAAAAAAAATCCAAACCAAATCAAATAAAACCAACTATCATGACAAGTTTTTTTTTGTACTGTGTTGCCTAGTATTATGAGATCGTACAGAACATTTTATCCCAGTTAAATACTTTCAGCAACCTTGCCTGTTTAGAATTACCTTGTTAATGTCATCAACATATGAAAAGACTGTCAAAGAGTTCGATCTCAATCTGAGAAAAGCATTGAAGATTCGTTGCATATAGATATATATAATATATACAAATGGTGAATTGCGAATTCAGCATTCCGCTTCATACCATTCTTCTATGGGGCTGTGGTGTATATGAATGAACCATCTACTTCTCTCAGTCTCCTGTGTGTGGGCTGGGTGTCTAGTCCTTTCCAGAGAGTGGGGGAAAAAAAGTACAATATCTTTTTGTTTTCTTTCCATGGCGGTCTTTTCAGGTGGGTGAACTTGGATCAGGTCGTGTTTTAACAGCATGGGAAATGAACACACACACACACACACACACACACACACACACACACACACACGGAGAGAGACACAGAGAGAGGGAGGGGAGAGAGCGAGCAAGAGAGAGAGACAGGGACAGAGAACAAGAGAGAGAGAGAGGGGGGGGATGCGGGGGGGTTGAAAGACCTTCTGTTACAAAATCTTAATCGTCTAAGCCTAGAACTCTGCTTCAGCCAAAATGTGAACCCCATTTCACGTGTCTACGAATTCATTAAGGATCTCGAGTATCAGGCACCCCGTGATAACCCTGACAATCCTCGCTCAGAAAGGAAAACACAAAATATAAACCAGCGCAGACGTGTACCCGAAAACGGAGTGTGGCTGAACGATAAGATATCACGTGTAAAAAAAACAACCCTGTCTTGGAATCGAGTTGCACGTGGGAATTACAGCCCCACAAACTCACACAAAAGAAAAAAAGGACTCCCACCTGATAATCTCCAAGATGCTTGGAAAACAACAACAACAGCAACAACAACGACGACAACAGCGACAACAAAAAGCAGCGAATAAACGAATAAACTGAAAAGCATCCACCTAATAATCGTTAGAACCCGGTGAGGGGGAAACCATTACGTCCTCCAAACGGGCAATGAGGACGTGGGTGAAGGGGGAACGTGGGGCCCTCAATTGGGTCCATGACGGACGCTGCGCAATGCTCTTCCATCTTCTTGATCCCCTCCTCCTCCTCCTCCTGCACGTCCGGACCGCATCCCCTGACGTCACAGTGTGCCGACTGCCAGGGTCAACAACTGTGTGAGGGATACAGGGTTTTTTTGTTGTTGTCCAGTTCTGTTCCTTCCACACTGTGTGCATCGTTCTTCTTGCACACTCATTTGTGTGTGTGTGAGGTATGAGAGAAATGGGGAAGGGGCAGGGACAGGGGAGGGATGTGTGTGTGTGTGTGTGTGTGTGTGTGTGTGTGTGTGAGAGAGAGAGGAAGAGAGGAACAGAGATAGAGGGGAGAGAGAGAGGGGGGGAGAGAGAGACAGAGAGATGGGGGAGAGAGAGAGAGAGAGAGAGGGTTTATTCATTAAGGCCATAGCCCGATATGAATGAGGAGCGATAACAACATTATTGCATGTTACCAGAACAACAGCCATTAGTTATAACTAGAGAGAGAGAGAGAGAGAGAGAGAGAGAGAGAGAGAGAGAGGAGAGGGTGAGGGGTAGGGGTGGGGGGTCATGAGTGGTTCGTGTATTTTCCGCTTTTTTCTTTCATGTAAAACGTCCTGTTTGAGAGAAAGGGCGCCACATAAATGTGCATCATCATCGTCGTCGTCTTCATTGTAATCATCATCATCAATTTTATCATTATCATTCTTACTATCGTTATTGCAACTTATGATAATCATTATTATCACAATCATTACTATCATTATCACTGTTGTTGCGTTGTTATGTTGTGGTACCCTCTCTGTTGTCTGCCCTCTCGTGCATCATCATATCATGACTTCCCTCCCCCTGACCGCTGGACAGCACCATCACCTCCTGTCAAATCAGCAAGACCAGAGGTCCACATGGGGGCAATGTGCAAACCATTATTCCTGACAACTGAATGAATGAATGAATGGTGTGGATGTTTACACAGCGCCTGTCATCGGGCAGAGACCAAGCTCTAAGCCCTTTGCACAACAGGCTGCCTGCCTGGGTAGAGCAGACTGACGGCTGCCATTGGGCGCTCATCATTCGTTTCCTGTGTCATTTAAATCAGATATCAGACACGCAAACATACACTCAGACAGACATGTAACATGACCGTTTTCTTTATTTACCCCGCCATGTAGGCAGCAATCTTCGGGGGTGTGCATGCTGGGTATGCATATGTTCTTGTTTCCATTACCCACTGAATGCTGACATGGATAACAGGATCTTCAACGTGCGTATACACACGAAGCAGGTCCAGGCAAAGGCAGGTCTGCACATAAGGAGATTGGAAAAATCTCCACCAGGCACGGTTACCCAGATTCGAACAACTGGACAATCTCCAGGTGTCCACAGCTTCTGACAGGTTATGACCAAACAGTGAATCAGGAAAGAGCAGAAACCGGTTTTGCTTGGACTAAAGTCCGCAACTGAAATAGTCATTGAATCGAGTGAGAAATTTCTCGTCATTTTTTTTTTTTTTTTTTTCCGTTGTTTGAATTCATATACACCAATAATTCCCGTTGTTTTTTTGTTGTTGTTGGGTTGTTTTCTTTTTTTTTTTTTTTTTTTTGCCAGTATGTATCCCATGTTCAAATTCACATCATTAAAAATAGAGTTTTGTGGTCACATCCTGATGTTGTGGTGTTTTGGGATTCAAACTCCTGCTCTTCTATCGTCCACTCGACAAACCAGGCTGGAAGCATGTTTCACATACGACTTCAAAGACACAGTTTAAAGGCTGGAAGCATGTTTCACATACGACTTCAAAGACACAGTTTAAAGGCTGGAAGCATGTTTCACATACGACTTCAAAGACACAGTTTAAAGGCTGGAAGCATGTTTCACATACGACTTCAAAGACACAGTTTAAAGGCTGGAATGGAAGCATGTTTCACATACGACTTCAAAGACACAGTTTAAAGGCTGGAAACATGTTTAACATACGACTTCAAAGACACAGTTTAAAGGCTGGAAGCATGTTTCACATACGACTTCAAAGACACAGTTTAAAGGCTGGAAGCATGTTTCACATACGACTTCAAAGACACAGTTTAAAGGCTGGAAACACGTTTAACATACGACTTCAAAGACACAGTTTAAAGGCTGGAAACATGTTTAACATACGACTTCAAAGACACAGTTTAAAGGCTGGAAACATTTTAACATACGACTTCAAAGACAGTTTAAAGGCTGGAAACATGTTTAACATACGACTTCAAAGACAGTTTAAAGGCTGGAAACATGTTTAACATACGACTTCAAAGACACAGTTTAAAGGCTGGAAACATGTTTAACATACGACTTAAAAGACGCAGTTTAAAGGCTGGAAACATGTTTAACATACGACTTCAAAGACACAGTTTAAAGGCTGGAAACATGTTTAACATACGACTTCAAAGACACAGTTTAAAGGCTGGAAACATGTTTAACATACGACTTCAAAGACACAGTTTAAAGGCTGGAAACATGTTTTACATTCGACTTCAAAGACACAGTTTAAAGGCTGGAAACATGTTTAACATACGACTTCAAAGACACAGTTTAAAGGCTGGAAACATGTTTAACATACGACTTCAAAGACACAGTTTAATCCCTAACACACGCACGTCGTTATCAGCAAAACATCTGACTGAAAATAATACCACCTTTCCCTATATGTAAAACATGGTTCTTTAAACATTGTACGGGTCTGGGCATACTGTGTTTCAGCAGGAAAGCCACATAATAGAGCTGTTGAAGATGGGTCTGCTTATAGTTTTTTTTTCATTAAATACGATGTTCAGTTTAACAGAGGTGTTGAAGGTGGGTCTGCTTATAGGTTTTTTTCATTAAATACGATGTTCAGTTTAACAGAGGTGTTGAAGGTGGGTCTGCTTATAGTTTTTTTTTCTTCATTAAATACGATGTTCAATTGAAGTGCTAGTGGTGGGTCTGCTACCACTGATTGTCATCAAGGGTGCTGTTTACCTTGTGTGGTGAGTTAATAAACACTAGTTTTCATTGAGCAAGCTATCTAACTGAAGTGTTAACTGTGGGTTTATCAATACTTTAATTAATGATGCTTTGTAACTGAAGTAGTAGTGATGGGTTTATTGACAGGCTTGTTCAATGATGTTATTCACCAGTGTTAACAGTGGCTTTATTATTACTGGCTTTCATTAAATGGGAGGAAGTTTGTTTTATATCACAGCACACATTCTGGTGATTGCAGACATTTCATTTAGGACCCTCTCTAAACGAAAACAAAAGTGTGGGCCTATCATTATTGTCATTATGGATGCCATTAAATACACGTGTTAATGATGAGTCTATTAATAATCTTTCATTAAAGCATACAACTGGTGTTGACTGTGAATCTCTCAGTATTGTCTTCCTTTTTGGATGTTATGTAACGGTGTCAAGTGCGGGTCCACTTTTGCTGTCTTTCAGGGGGCTGTTTATCTGTAAAGTATCATCTTTCGCTGATGATGCTATTTGACTGAAGCAGTGATGACGGGTCTGTTGATATTCTTTCGTGTTCATGATGAGTCTGTTAATGTTGTCTATAGTTACTGATGCTAACTGAAGTACTACGTCACGGTTTACTGGTGCTGTCTTATTTATTTTATTTATTTATTTTATTTTATTTTATTTATTTTTTCTCAAGGCCTGATAAAGCGCGTTGGGTTACGCTGCTGGTCAGGCATCTGCTTGGCAGATGTGGTGTAGCGTATATGGATTTGTCCGAACGCAGTGACGCCTCCTTGAGCTACTGAAACTGAAACTGTCTTGAAAAAAGGCTGTTGCCTGACTGCTGTGCTTATGATCAACATTACCTTCTGTTGTGGAAGCGGACTGGAGTTATAAAGCGTGTCTACTGATAGTGTCTTTCCACAAGATGGAATATTCCATCTACGTCTGTCAGTATTGTGGTTCATTAAAGATGTTCTTACACTGGATTGTTAAATGTGGGTATATCAACATCTTATTTGATTAAAGATGCGATCTAATAAAATGCTAAATGCTGTTGATGAATATTGCCTTTGATTAAGGATGCTGTGTGATTGATGTGTAGATGACGGGTCTGTTAACAATTGTTGTCTTCGGTAAAGGATGCTACTGCCTAACTGTAAACTGTGGATCAATTAATAGTCCTCCATACAAGATGCGATCTGATTCATTAAACATTGGTCTATCAATTTTAAAAAAAAGATTTTTGTATCAACGATAATATCTAACTTAAGTATTTCTAGAGGGTCTATCAATATTGTATTTCGATCTTTCGTTAGGAAATTTCTGGCAACTAAATGTGGTTCTGTTAATGTGGTCCATCATTAGGAAGCTGTCTAATTGGCATCTAAATGTGGGTCTATTAATACTATCATTAGGAAGCTTTCTAACTGGCAACTAAATGTGGGTCTATTAATATTGTCTATCATTAGGAAGCTGTCTAACTGGCAACTAAATGTGGGTCTATCAATATTGTCTATCATTAGGAAGCTGTCTGACGACTAAATGTGGGTCTATTAATATTGTCTATCATTAGAAAGCTGTCTGACGACTAAATGTGGGTCTATTAATATTGTCTATCATTAGAAAGCTGTCTAACTGGCGACTAAATGTGGGTCTCTTAATACTGTCTATCATTAGAAAGCTGTCTAACTGGCGGCTAAATGTGGTTCTGTTAATACTGTCTATCATTAGGAAGCTGTCTAACTGGCAACTAAATGTGGGTCTATCAATATTGTCTATCATTAGGAAGCTGTCTGACTGGCAACTAAATGTGGGTCTATCAATATTGTCTATCATTAGAAAGCTGTCTAACTGGCGACTAAATGTGGGTCTATCAATATTGTCTATCATTAGAAAGCTGTCTAACTGGCGAATAAATGTAGGTCTATTAATATTGTCTATCATTAGGAAGCTGTCTAACTGGCAACTAAATGTGGGTCTATTAATATTGTCTATCATTAGGAAGCTGTCTAACTGGCGACTAAATGTGGGTCTATTAATACTGTCTATCATTAGGAAGCTGTCTAACTGGCAACTAAATGTGTGTCTATCAATACTGTCTATCATTAGAAAGCTGTCTAACTGGCAACTAAATGTGGGTCTATTAATACTGTCTATCATTAGGAAGCTGTCTAACTGACGACTAAATGTGAGTCTATTAATACTATCATTAGAAAGCTGTCTAACTGGCAACTAAATGTGGGTCTATTAATATTGTCTATCATTAGGAAGCTGTCTAACTGGCGACTAAATGTGGGTCTATCAATATTGTCTATCATTAGAAAGCTGTCTAACTGGCAACTAAATGTGGGTCTATTAATACTGTCTATCATTAGGAAGCTGTCTAACTGACGACTAAATGTGGGTCTATTAATACTATCATTAGAAAGCTATCTAACTGGCAACTAAATGTGGGTCTATTAATATTGTCTATCATTAGGAAGCTGTCTAACTGGCGACTAAATGTGGGTCTATCAATATTGTCTATCATTAGAAAGCTGTCTAACTGGCAACTAAATGTGGGTCTATTAATATTGTCTATCATTAGGAAGCTGTCTAACTGGCGACTAAATGTGGGTCTATTAATACTGTCTATCATTAGGAAGCTGTCTAACTGGCAAATAAATGTGGGTCTATTAATATTGTCTATCACTAGGAAGCTGTCTAACTGGCGACTAAACGTGGGTCTATTAATATTGTCTATCGTCAGGAAGCTGTCTAACTGGCGACTAAATGTGGGTCTATCAATATTGTCTATCGTCAGGAAGCTGTCTAACTGGCTTAGTAATGTGGGTCTATCAATATTGTCTATCGTTAATTGTGTCTTTAATTAGGAAGCTGTTTAACTGGCAACCGAATGTGGGTATATCAATATTGTCTTCCATTCAGAAACTATCTAATAAGCGATTAAATGCGGGTCTGTTACTGTCTTTAATTAGGAAGCTATCCAACTGGCGACTAAATATGTTTCTAAACATTGTCTTTCATTAGGAGGTTACGTAATTGGTGACTTCATGTGTGTCTGTTAATATTGTCTTAAATTTGGAAATTATGTACTTGGTGACTTAATGTGGGTGTGTTAAAATTGTCTTTAACCAGGAAGCTATGTAATTGACGACGAAATGTGGGTATGTTGATATCGTCTTCCATCAGGAAACTATGTAACTGGTGACTAAATGTGGGTATGTTGATATCGTCTTCCATCAGCTATGTAACTGGTGACTAAATGTGGGTATGTAGATATTGTCTTCCATCAGGAAGCTATGTAACTGGTGACTAAATGTGGGTATGTTGATATCGTCTTCCATCAGTTAGCTATGTAACTGGTGACTAAATGTGGGTATGTAGATATTGTCTTCCATCAGGAAGCTATGTAACTGGTGACTAAATGTGGGTATGTTGATATCGTCTTCCATCAGGAAGCTATGTAACTGGTGACTAAATGTGGGTATGTTGATATCGTCTTCCATCAGGAAGCTATGTAACTGGTGACTAAATGTGGGTATGTTGATATCGTCTTCCATCAGGAAGCTATGTAACTGGCGACGAAATGTGGGTCTGTTTAATATTATCTTTCATTTAAAAAAAGACGGTATTTACGTGACATGTTGAATTGGATATGCTAACACAGCCTTTCATTAAGGATTCTAATTCTATATATCATATCTGAGATGTGAAATATGGATCTATGGATGTCTCCTTCAAAAAGGGTGCTGCTTTACAGTAATGTTAGACGTTGGTCTGATTATATTGTCTTTCAATGATGATTCCATATAACTGGAATGTGAAATATGGTGCCCATTAGTATTTCTCTATTCAAGTGTTAAATGTAGATCTGTTAACATTGTTTTTTTTTCATGAAGGATGGTGTTTAAAACAAGCGTTGAATGGGGTTCATAATACTGATGGGATAAAACAACTTGCTTCTTTGATCATGGCTTCAGTCTCCGGCATGATCAGAGACCTTGCCGTTCTCGATGAAGTTTTCCCACAGTCAAAGAGTTGAAGCGATTAGGAGATAATCGTTTCGAAAAGTGGGACCCTTTGATCACGGATTCTAGTCACCGACAATATAAACGACTCAGTAATCCTGTACAGCGTTTCCATTGTCAAAGAGCTGAGGGGATGAGATAAAGAGTGATAAATATGTAGGCTGATAGGCAGACACAGACACACACAGAGATACAGACAGATGTATAGACAGATAGCTGTATAGATATAATAGATAGATAGATGCAGATAGACAGACAAGCAGACAGACATACAGACAGAGAGAGAGAGGCGGGGGGAGGGAGGGAGAAGAAGAGATTTGACCTAACTATGGTACTTTGTCTTGTACGTATCACACAGGCCTCTGACTTTATTCGCTGACAAGACAAACGACTTGCATATTGTTTTCTGGCGTTTTCACGGCCAAACATACCAAATCGATGAGAAAGAACCATTAACTGAAGTATGGAACTCTTTGTGTAAGAACCATTAACTGGAGTATGGAACTCTTTGTGTAAAAACCATTAACTGGAGTATGGAACTCTTTGTGTAAAAACCATTAACTGGAGTATGGAACTCTTTGTGTAAAAACCATTAACTGGAGTATGGAACTCTCTGTGTAAGAACCATTAACTGGAGTATGGAACTCTTTGTGTAAGAACCATTAACTGGAGTATGGAACTCTTTGTGTAAAAACCATTAACTGGAGTATTGAACTCTCTGTGTAAGAACCATTAACTGGAGTATGGAACTCTTTGTGTAAGAACCATTAACTGGAGTATGGAACTCTGTGTAAGAACCATTAACTGGAGTATGGAACTGTGTGTGTAAAAACCATTAACTGGAGTATGGAACTCTGTGTAAGAACCATTAACTGGAGTATGGAACTCTGTGTAAGAACCATTAACTGGAGCATGGAACTCTGTGTAAGAACCATTAACTGAAGTATGGAACTCTTTGTGTAAGAACCATTAACTGGAGTATGGAACTCTTTGTGTAAGAACCATTAACTGGAGTATGGAACTCTTTGTGTAAGAACCATTAACTGAAGTATGGAACTCTCTGTGTAAGAACCATTAACTGAAGTATGAAACTCTTTGCGAAAGAACCATTAACTGAAGTATGGAACTCTTTGCGGAAGAATCATTAACTGAAGTATGGAACTCTTTGTGTAAGAACCATTAACTGAAGTATGGAACTCTTTGCGAAAGAACCATTAACTGAAGTATGGAACTCTTTGCGGAAGAATCATTAACTGAAGTATGGAGCTCTTTGCGGAAGAACCATTAACTGGAGTATGGAACTCTTTGCGAAAGAACCATTAACTGAGGTATGGAACTCTTTGCGGAAGAATCATTAACTGAAGTATGGAGCTCTTTGCGGAAGAACCATTAACTGGAGTATGGAACTCTTTGTGTAAGAACCATTAACTGGAGTATGGAACTCTGTGTAAGAACCATTAACTGAAGTATGGAACTCTTTGTGTAAGAACCATTAACTGAAGTATGGAACTCTGTGTAAGAACCATTAACTGGAGTATGGAACTCTGTGTAAGAACCATTAACTGGAGCATGGAACTCTTTGTGTAAAAACCATTAACTGGAGTATGGAACTCTTTGTGTAAAAACCATTAACTGGAGTATTGAACTCTCTGTGTAAGAACCATTAACTGGAGTATGGAACTCTTTGTGTAAGAACCATTAACTGGAGTATGGAACTCTTTGTGTAAGAACCATTAACTGAAGTATGAAACTCTTTGCGAAAGAACCATTAACTGAAGTATGGAACTCTTTGCGGAAGAATCATTAACTGAAGTATGGAGCTCTTTGCGGAAGAATCATTAACTGAAGTATGGAGCTCTTTGCGGAAGAACCATTAACTGAAGTATGGAGCTCTTTGCGGAAGAACCATTAACTGAAGTATGGAGCTCTTTGCGGAAGAACCATTAACTGAAGTATGGAACTCTTTGTGTAAGAACCATTAACTGGAGTATGGAACTCTTTGTGTAAGAACCATTAACTGGAGTATGGAACCCTTTGTGTAAGAACCATTAACTGGAGTATGGAACTCTTTGTGTAAGAACCATTAACTGGAGTATGGAACCCTTTGTGTAAGAACCATTAACTGGAGTATGGAACTCTTTGTGTAAGAACCATTAACTGAAGTATGAAACTCTTTGCGAAAGAACCATTAACTGAAGTATGGACCTCTTTGCGGAAGAATCATTAACTGAAGTATGGAGCTCTTTGCGGAAGAACCATTAACTGAAGTATGGAGCTCTTTGCGGAAGAACCATTAACTGAAGTATGAAACTCTTTGCGAAAGAACCATTGACTGGAGTATGGAACTCTTTGTGTTGCTTTTTTCTGGTTTCATTCACTGACAAAAGAAGCTACTTGAGGTTCTGTTCTGGTTTGGTCACAGCCTACAGATGCCGAACCGGTGGGGTATATTCATTTAGAAATGTGAGACTGCATGCCTCTGACAATGAAGAACCAATGGCACTTTTTAAAATGACAGTAGCATCATTGTTATCAATCAATCAATAAAAAAACAAACAAAAAAAACTTTAAATGTCCTCATAAAAATGAAAGGAAAACTGCCTTGTGGGTGACAAGGTAGCATGAGACATTGTACAACATTATCATCATTATTATTTTACATTCATGAAATTGTAAAAGTACAGCACACTCACAAACGTAGGGAATACAACACATAAAACCACAAATCAGTTTTCTCCATCTCACAAACTCTCTAACCACCTCCCACCCACCCCATTACCCTCTGCCCTGCCCCCCTCCCCCGCCCCCTCCCTCCCATTTTTAACCACCCACACACGGGCCCCATTCCTCATTCCTCGCCATCTCCCGAAACTCCCACTCGTACTCCTCGCAGCGTTTTCAAAGTCCAACTTCATCGATAATACCACTCTTGACTACTTCAAAATAATGAATACATATTTCTCCACATAAACGAAATTTCATCTAAATGTGCGAACCCATTTAATACTTTAGAGCCAGAACTGTACATAATATACCATGTTTTTAATGTGTGGTTTGTTTGTTTTTTTAACTCACAACAACGACTGTTGCTGCGACAGCTGTGCTGCGGCATCACATCGTGTTCCGGTAAATCTGAATGAGTGATTCACGTTTTTCTAGACTCTCAAAACACAATATTGTGCGTCAGTGCATGCTTATATATTTGCGTACCTATCAGAGTGGATTTATTCCACAGAATTCTGCCAGAGGACAACACTCGTTGCCATGGGTTCTTATTCAGTGCGCTAAGTGCGTGCTGCACACGGGACCTCAGTGCATCGTCTCTACCGAAGGACAAGACGCT
>NC_134892.1:2802750-2805250 GCF_041734735.1 Babylonia areolata | reverse complement strand
AAAATATATAAGAAAGAAAGAAAAAAGGAGATGAGAAAGAAGAAAAAAAACCACCCAAAATCTATACGTCAGAGAAACATGCAATCGTGTGGTGCTCACACACTGTGTGGCGTCGTGCAAAAACACTGTCCAGTTCCCAACCTGCTGTCGAATGGAAACGCAACCCAAACTGATGATGTCCATTTGCCCCACAATGCACGCTCTGTCTGTCTGTCTGTCTGTGACTTACCTTGAAGGAATCCGTGTTGCCCATCGCAACGACCAGACGGCGAAGAGGGTGTGTGACACACGACTCAGTAAAACCCTGCGCCCAGGCAAAAGAAAAGAAGTAGTGCAAAGAGAAAATAGTCCACCGAGGGCGAACCCAAGGAAGATCACGTGAAACTCCGCGCCACTCAGCTCCTCTCCACCACCACCCCCTCCCCCACTTTCCCCGACTTGAAGGATTCAAGATGGAGGCAGGCCGGAATGGAAGCGTCGCTGCTTAGGAAGGAATAAAGCCACTCGGATAAAACAGGTGATTTTCGTCCACCCTGCTCCGCTAATGGCCGCAACGCAACGGGTGAAAAACAACAAGAACAAACAACGACCTGGAAAACATAGGACTGTGACGACGACGAGAACCGGGCCCGCACGGACCCTGTCATTTCAGGGAAACAGAAATTCCAAGTCTTCAAAACCACTGACTGACGAAGCCAGCACAGCGGGGGAAATCACTCAGGCCGGGCGCTTGGCGGCCATATTTTTTGCTGTTTTTTTTTTTTGTTTTTTTCCCTCCTCCTCCTCCTCCCCAGGAGTACATAGACGCCTCCACTCCTGGTGGCAGCGACCTCGCGTTCCCCTCCCCCTCTCCCACCCCCCACTTCCACCGCTCTTCCCTCCCTCCCTCCCTCCTGACCCAGCCTCCATTCTGACACCTCCCCCTTTTCCTCCCGGCCACACAGTCCTCCGCCCACAGCCCGAGTTGGCTGTCTTGGTGAGGGGAAGGGGGAGGGGGAGAGGCGGGGCGGGGGAGGGGGGGGGAGGCTGTATCCCCTCCCCCCCACCCCCTCCCCATCCCCCCCTTCGCTTTCCTTGTCCCTTTTAAAATTAACGTACAGTTCCGTTGGACCGCTAACTAAATGGAGGAGACAAGAGTCTCGGCTTTGGGAGGAAAGGACTGGGGGTGGGAGGTGGGGGGGTCGGTGTTTTTTTCTCTCTCATCCCTCCCCTTCTCAACCCCAGGCCCCCTCTACAGTCTCCTTCCCCCCCCCCCTCCCCCCTCCCCCTGCACAGAACGCCCAGTGACGGAGGCAGGACTCTAGTGGACGACAGGACGACGACTTCACCGCATGAGACACAACACGTACGCTAGCTCTCGCCACCAGCGGCTTGCTTTCCCTCCTCCCCCCTCCCCTCCCTTCCTCCTTCCTTCCTTCCCTCCTCCCCAGCCCCTGCCCCTCCCCCTGTCTTCGTCCCTTCTCTCTCTCTCTCTCTCTCTCTCTCTCTCGTTCTCTCTCCTTCCTTCCCTTTCCCCCTCGGCAAAAGGCTCGCGTCGCTCCAGTCTCCTCCCCCTCGCGCGGCATCGGTCCCTTCCCTTTAGACGCCTCCCCCTTTTTGTCCGGGCACTCTTCCCTCCCTCCCTCCGTCCGTCTCCCGGCGGCCCGCGCACTCACCCCACTGCCTCCTCCTCCTCCGTCCGCCCCCCCCCCCCCCCCCCCCCCTCGCAGCGAGATGCCCTGACAAGCCAAGTCTCGGCCCCCCTTCCCCCTCGCACAAACCGGCCCCCCCCCTTTCCCCCCTCCGCCCACCACAAACACCTCCCTCACTCCTTAAAACCTCGCAACGTATATATATATATATATTCTTACTCCAGACGTATAGACTGAAGGAACGCCTTGTGACGTCAGCGGTTCAACAGTTCAGCTCAAAGTAACCTCCCCTTCCTTTCCTATCGGCTTACCTTCCCCGTAACTCTCATCCTGTTCACGAAAAAAAAAAAAAAAAAAAAAAAAAAAAAAATCAGTCGAATCCCCCCACCCTCCCCCCGCTCTCTCCTCCTCTCCCTCCATCCACCCACCTCCCTCCCTTCCCCTGAGCCCTGTACAGGACGCGACTGAAGAAACGGAAGGTGGGGAGTTTATGCCTGCGTCAGTTCGATTTCTTTTCCTTCACCTCTTCAGGTTTACCTCCCTTGGACTACACCATGGCAGCAACAATGACTTGTGTTAATCTTGACACTGCATCCCGTTGCATATATATTTGTAATTGCATGATCATTTTTTTAAATGTCTTTTTCTCTCCTGTATATATCAAACCAATCCCAGTATTACTGGCAAATAGGTGCTAAAAGAACATGCAAATTATTGTGTATTTTACTTTGTTACACCATGTCATTGTTATTGCAGTTCAGACTCAACTAGTCTGATACACAGCCGTATTGAAAATCTAAGTTGTGATCTGTGCATTTGTCTATTCCTAATGCATTGTACCAGACTGATGATTAAGTCTGGCCTTTAAT
>NC_134892.1:2772750-2792750 GCF_041734735.1 Babylonia areolata | reverse complement strand
ATTAACCTGATTAAAAATAATTTTAAAATACTGCTGAGTTTTCAATACAGAATAACCTTACAAGGTCCTACGTTGACTCAGCGTTCAAAAGAGATCAGAGTTATTGTGATTAAATCACTCGGGCCTTGTCTACAATGTACTATAGAATATGTTCATGATTAAAGAGGCTATGCCAGTCTTGAATAAAAGCTAATTTGTGTTGGCACATTTCTTCTGTCATTGCTGCTGTGTGCACATGTCAAATGATCGGTATAAGAGCAAGCCCGGCGCTTCCTTTTTTGGGGGAAGTGTCTGGGTTTGTTGCAATGTACCTTTTATTTACCTGCGTGCTAGCTGAATGGGAAGCGTTAGCAGTATTGACTTGAAGTTATGTACCTTGTGTGTGGAGAGAGTTACCACTCTTTACTATTTGTTAACTATTGAAGAGTGTTCAGTACAACCTCACAATCAAAGAAAAGGAGCCACTGTTTTTGGTCGTGCTTCTCAAAACCAGAAGTACCTATTTGTGGCAGATAATGCGGTCTCTCTCTCTCTCTCTCTCTCTCTCTCTCTGTAAATAGAAAGGCATTTGTTTATAATAATATTAGTGCTCAGCAATGGTATGACCATTTTTCTAGTGTATTTGTAGGTAATGCTAATACTGAAACAGAAGATGAGGTAGTAGAGGAGGTTGGTGATTTTGAAGAACCTTGTTTTAATGACCCAATTAGCAGGCAAGAAGTGATTGATAGCATAAACAATTTAAAACCAGGTAAAAGTGCAGGCCCAGATAAAATATTGAGTGAAATGTTAAAGCAGGCAAATACAGATATTGTTGATTTTCTGGTGCTTTTATTTAACAGATGTTTCAATGATGGAATCTTTCCAACAGATTGGGCAAAATCGATTATCATACCTATTCACAAAAAGGGAGACCCAAATATTCCAGATAATTACCGTGGAGTTGCACTTACAAGTATCATTAGTAAAGTTTACACTTACATTTTAAATAGAAGATTAACTAAATGGGCTGAACGAGAAGAAAAGATTATTGAAGAGCAAGCTGGATTTCGATCAGGTTACAGCACCATTGACCACATTTTCACATTGTTTGCAATTGTACAAACACATTTATTAAAAAATAGAAAATTGTATGTTGCTTTTGTAGATTTTCAGAAGGCCTTCGACTCTGTGAATCGAAATAGTTTATGGAATGTGTTACGTAAAACTGGTGTTGATGGTAAGCTTTATATGGCACTGCGTGGTGTATATGATGCAGTTTTAGCGTGTGTACGTGAGAAGGGTGTATATTCAGATGTATTTGAGTGCCCACGTGGCGTAAAACAAGGATGTCTGTTGAGCCCTATGATGTTTTCGTTCTTTATTAATGAACTGGCAGGAGAGATAACGAAAAAAGGAAGACATGGGATTCAAATGATCCCTGGGGCTGTTGAACTGTTTCTCATGTTATTTGCAGATGATGTAATTCTTTTGTCTGACACGGCCATAGGACTTCAAAATCAGCTGAACATATTAAAGCAAGAAGCAGATAGATTATTTTTAAAAGTTAATCTTGAGAAAACAAATGTAGTTGTGTTTAGAAAAGGTGGTTACTTATCTAGATATGAAAAATGGCACTATGGAACTGATGAAGTGAAGGTAACTAATGCTTATAAGTATCTTGGTATGATTTTTACAACTAAGCTGAGTTTGACAAGGACAGTAGCAGAAATTTGTAGAAAGGGGAAGAAGGGGGTTATAGAAATCTTAAGGTGTTTACGTAAGTTAGGCTCGATAGATTCATATATATTTTGGAAACTTTTTGATACTCAAATAGAACCAATGATAACATACAGTGCCGAAATTTGGGGACTTTTTGATAACAAAGATTTAGAAAAAGTACATACATTAGCTATTAAACGTTTTTTAAATGTTCCATTACATGCTTCAAATACTGTATTATATGGAGAAAGTGGTAGATACCCATTATACATTAAATCATGTGTGAAATGTATAAAATATTGGTTAAAATTAATAAGGCTACCCACATCGAGATTATGTAAGCAGGCGTATGAAATGTTAGTAAATGAACATGAGAGAGGGAAGGAAAACTGGGTATATTTTGTAAAGAAGACATTAACTGTAAATGGATTTGGGATTGTGTGGATGTGTCAGGGAGTTGGATGTGTAGAAGGATTTGTTTCAGAATTCAAAGATAGGCTAATTGCTTCATATAAACAGAATTGGCACGGTAAAATGGAAAGCACTGAGAAATATAGATGGTTTTATAGTTTTAAAAGTATATTTCAAACAGAAAAATATATCACAGTCGTGACAAACAAGTGGCACCGAACAAGTCTCGCCAGATTTAGAACGAGAACGATTGGTTTGAATGCTTATGAAAAGTGGTTTCAGACTGAGCCCTCGTTACTCTCCCCTTGTCCGATGTGCGGGCATTCAAGGGAGGATGAGTTACATTTTTTGTTTAGTTGTAAAGCTTATGACGATATTCGAGAAAAATGTGTTGTATTTAAAACAAATTCAGCAAAGTATGAAGATATTTTTGGAGTGCTTAATTTAAATCAGGAAACTTCACTACAGTCACTTGCAAAATATATTGCAGAAGCGAATAACATGCGACGAAAAAAAAACTCAACAATAATAAAATAGTATCAGGTGTTGCTCATTGTGAAAAGTGAAATCTGTGTTGTCACTCTCATATGGAAAATATTATGTTATACATTTATATATGTTTTTGTTTTTATTTCTCTCTACATGCCATTACTTTGAATGGATTGTCGAACTGCACTTTGTTGCACAGATTGATTGATTTCGTTTTGGTTTTGGTTTTCATCAATATTATTACTATTGATGCATGTTGTTATTTGTATTATGAACCCCCATGTCATTAGGGCTGTAAAGCTATTGACATTAAAGTGTTCAGTGTTCAGTGTTCAGTGTTCTCTCTCTCTCTCTCTCTCTCTCTCTCCCACACACACACAGCTACAATGTATAATAATAATAATAATGGATACTTATATAGCACACTATCCAGAAATCTGCTCTAGGTGCTTTACAAAAACGCTTTTGTTAACATAAAACATTATATCTATGTTACATACACACACCAAAACGTGACTACACGCACACACACACTGCATACATACATTTTAACATACATGTGTATCTAACAGCTACGCTAACACATACGCACACATAGGCAGGCACAAACTTACATAAACACACGCACACACAATACACATCCATATACATGCATGTAGTTATGCACACATATATATGTATACACACATAGTCAAGCACAGCTTGGTTCCATGCTGTCATGGGTACCCTTCATAATGTCACACAAAAACTGCCTCAAAAACACTCATGTGGAAATAAGCAGGTTTTGCGATGAGCCTGTCACATCGCACACAGTCTTACCGAGCTGTGTGCATCCACTGAAACTGAAACTGTGTGCATCCAGCAGTCCAAGGCCAGTATAAGAAGATTTGCTTTGATATGTGGAGTGTCTCTGTAGCGGTATGTCCAAGTCAATGTTCGCCGCATGTTCGTGAAAAAAAGTTTTCTCGAGGACTCGGACTTAATTGCACACACACACACACACACACACACACACACAAATATATATATATATATATATATATATATATATATATATATATACTAAATAGATAGATAAATAAGTAGTTAGATATATAAGTTGATAACAATAATAATAACAACAACAACAACAGCATCAATAACAAAAACAACAATAATGAATACAATATCCCCAAGACGTCAATGACTGGGGAAGAAAAGACTTCCCACCCTAGGTTTGCTCTACACTAGTTAGGAGGATTGAGGGTCCTGCCTTATACACCCCTTCAACTCCCCACCCACCCACCCTTTTTTTTCAAGGCCTGACTAAGCGCGTTGGGTTACGCTGCTGGTCAGGCATCTGCTTGGCAGATGTGGTGTAGCGTATATGGATTTGTCCGAACGCAGTGACGCCTCCTTGAGCTACTGAAACTGAAACTGAAACCACCCTTGAAACCTCACACAACGTCCCCTGCACAGCCTTCACACACAGAATGACACTCTTGGAGTGTGAGGAGTTCAGGGCCGAAACACTGACTCAGGGAGGCTTCCTCTCTGAAGACCTTGTACTGTCCAGCTCTCCCTAGAGTTTCTTATCCCAGAATGACATCAGTAAAGATGAACGCCAATGAGATCTGCCACCCGAAAAAAACCATCACGATCATTGCATCATAATAAACAACTGCCCCAACCAATACACTATTGCTGCTGGTGCTGGTGGTGCTAGTGCTTTTCCTACTGCTGTAAACTCAGTCGATCACCAATGCTATGAAGGACAGATCACAGCAGCAGTTCTCCAAACACTGACCAACCCAAACGACGGACGGGTGTGAAACACGGGTGGGTCAGGACGTCTGGACTTTTTGTCCCGCCCATCTGACGGGCCTGTGTTGTTCGAATCTTGACATGACGGGTGTGACGAGAGAAAATGTTTCCTCATTTCTCCTAACAGGTGCCTCTACCCCCTTTCGTGTGCGGAAAAAAAGAAAAGAAAAGAAAGAAAGAAAGAAAGAAGAAGAAGGGGGAAAAAAAAAAAAAGCCGCTACTGATCCCGTAATCCGCGTCAGCCGGAGATTGCCATGGAAACACCCCCACACCCCCTACCCCCACTTCCTGCCCGGTATGACTGTCTGAGTGGCGGGGTAAAAACGGTCAAACCCGTAAAAAGCACGTTCACAAACACGGGGGAACGTGGGAGTTCTATCCCACAAACGTCGAAGGCAACGCCGACGAAGAAAAGGTCAAACATGTAAATGCTCGCTCGCATAAATCGTGACAAAGGTACGGGCTGCAACCCCAGAGGCTGGCGAGGAAGCAGAAGAAGGAGGAGGAGGAGGAGACGACGAGGAGGAGGTAGAAGAAGAAGGAGAAGAAGATGATGATGAGAACAAGAACAAGAAGGAGGAGGAGGAGGAGACGACGACGACGAAGAAGGAGGGGGAGGAAGAAGAAGAGAAGAACAAGAAGAAGAAGAAGAAGGAGGAGGAGGAGGAGTAGGAGGAGGAGGAGACGACGACGAAGAAGAAGGAGGAGGAGGAAGACGAAGAAGAAGGAGGAGGAGGAAGAAGGAGGAGGAGGAGGAGGAGCAGGAGACGAAGGAGAAGAAGACGAACAGTTTCAGTTTCAGTAGCTCAAGGAGGCATCACTTCGTTCGGACAAATCCATATACGCTACACCACATCTGCCAAGCAGATGCCTGACCAGCGACGTTGCCCAACGCGCTTAGTCAGGCCTTGAGAAAAAAAGAAAGAAAAAAAAGGTGAATAAATAATAGATAAGCGTACATAAAGAAGTAAATAAATACATAAATAGATAAATAAATAAATAATTATTATATGAAAAAGGTAATAATAATAATAATAAATAAATAAATAAATAAGACAACAATGATGATAAATAAGCAAATAAATGTAAAACATGAAGACACACATTCACACATACACCCACACATGCATAACAGATATGCGCCAAACATGCAGTTTCACAGATATGAAAGCACAGTCAAATGCACATAAACGTACATGAACCCCAACACACACACACACACACTGCCCTGCACCTCCTCTACCCCCCTCCTCCACACACTCATTTCTAGGCTACGTATCGCAACTTCCACGACACACACACACACACACACACACACACACAGAGATGAACACTTGTACAAGCACACACACATACGCCAATATCCCCCACCCCTAACCCTACATATATATATATATATATATATATATATACATACAAAGATATATATATATATATATATATATATATATATACACCCGCACGTTCTAATATCCCGTTGCTCCAACAGTATAGGCATGCATACACTCACATACCTCATCCTTTACCCCCACCTCCCCCTCACACACACACACACAAACATACGCACGTGCACAGAACTCTCCTGACACTTGTGTACACTTACACCCTTGCGCATACACAAACGCACTCAAACACATAGACCCACACATACACACAAACATACACATACACACACGCACAGAGGCTGCCACTGATTGGCCGCAAGAGGGATGGGAAAAGATCTCTGATGCCAAGAACGTGGCGTCTAGTGTGTTGCTCGGTCTATTGTGTTTGAAAGGCCCACAGAGACTCTGTTCCGTTCTGAAGAAATTTGCGCAATGTTGGTTTGGAAATGATGCCGATATTTGTTTGATTTTCAAAGCATCGTGCTCTACCTTTCATGTTAGACTTACGGCCACTCCCTCTCTCTGCTTTTATTTCTTTGAGGCGATCGATGGTGTGATGGCCTTGTACCTGTTTTTTTAATTTTTTTTTTATATTCTTTGACTTTTCTAAGGATTTCCGATTTTCCTAGATGTAGGCCGCTCGTTGGTGTTGCGTTACCAGCAAGTCTGTCAGCTCGCTTATTTCCCTTTAACGCCTGCACGTCCCGGGCAGTATGACGAACAGCAACATTAAGAACAAAACCAAGAACAAGAAGAACAAGAAGAAGAGGAGGAGAAGAAGAAGACCAAGACCAAGACCAAGAAGAAGGAGGAGTATGTGGAGGAGGAGGTGGTGGAGGAGGAGGAGGAGGAGGTGACGAAGAATAAGAACAAGAAGAACAACAATTATAATATCAAAACAAAAACAAGAAGAAGAAGAAGGAGAAGAAGGACAAGAAGAAGAAGAAGAAGAAGAAGAAGAAAGAGAAAAAGGACAAGAAGAAGAAGAACAACAACAACATTAAAAACAAAAACAAGCACAAGAAGAAGGGGGAGAAGAAGGACAACAACAACAACAACAAGAAGACGAAGAATTCCGAACGATTACGTCCGCCATCTCCCCTACTCCAAACCTGCACAGCTGACATCTGACCACGCCCACTCACGTCACTCACGTACGTGCCCGAGGAATGTTCCCCCGGTCTCAGTGTTTTCCACGCGATTTTAAACGAAAGAAAAAGTCACGTTGAAGAATAAGAAGCATTTTGTGCCAAGCAGGACCCCTTTCACTGAAGACGTGGAACACATTCACCAATACTGTGTGATAGTCGTGTCCGACTGTGACCACCAGGACAGCAGAAGAGGCATTTACTGTTCTGACTATCTGGGCTAGGCTTTGATCATAGTGGAGAGTGTCTTGCCCGAGTTACATCCCCACTCTCTTGACCAAGAGGGCATTCGGACAATCGTTGTTGGGATGGTTCCCAAGCCTGGCCACAGCACAAAGAGCCAGTGCAATCTTGCCTCCTAATTTCAGAGTCATAGTCCTTCACAAACGACTATGCTGTCGTGTAGGTACACCAAATTGCGAACAGTGTCCCAATTGGAAGCGTTCTCACCACACATTTCACAGTTTAACGTCTGCTTCGACATCTTTCCAGTTCCTTAATGAATATCCATTTCCAAGAACCAGCCAAAATTCAACTATTCCTGGCTTTTTCCGCGCTCTTTCTTCTCTTCGCGCACCACTGCCGACCGACTTTACAAACGTGCTCACAAAATCCTAATAAATGGGAGCAAACAGTAGGACTTGAACTTTGACATAATTTAAAATAGTTGATTTGATAGGATATGTTGAATGCACAATACCAGTGCTGGGAGAATTTAAGAAAGCATGTTGGTGACAGATCAGAACGTCAGTTTTGTCAGGATTTCGCAAAATAGTGTCGTTTGCATTTAGATCACTTGATATTTTGAAGTGAGTCTATTTGCGAACGATTCTTCACAGTTACTGAGCACTCTCAAAAGGGTGTGTTTGTGTGCGGTGTGGGGTGTGTGCGTTTGTGTGATGAAAAGCAACAATACAACAGTCTGGTGTAATGTTCCAACTGTATGTTATGCCAAATGAGTTAAAGACTCGCTTCTGTTTGTATTGTCGACATGTACCCAAACCCATCGTTCGCAATTAGAATTGCCCGTTCGTATTTACCCTCTGGCACTCCTGCTACTCCAAATGTCGACAAAACATTGAAAAGAATGAGCAGACGAACTTTTCCTGGTGCAACCAGTCGGAGAAAGCCTTCACAAACAAAAGGACTACATTTGACGATCGTACGACCTGTTATCTGTACAGTACACACACATTGAGCAGGTTACTCCGACTGGATCGTTCGCAATCAGACCTACATGATTTCCCACTGCAGTGGAGAAACTACTGATCATACAGCTCTCACATGATGGTGGCCCAACTGTAAGCTTCTGTCAATCTGTGATATAAACCGAGCGTCGAGTCGCTACCAGTGATACTAGTGATGTAAAACACTTTTAATTATGGAACAGAGATACAGGAAGATGAAAGCTTGAACAAGTGAGACAAAGCCTTCAATGCTGACGTTGTGATTCCTATTTGTCTTTAACTCACTCAGTACGGCCAGTCCTCTCTTCTCCTCTACACAGACCCCTCGGATGTCCAGTGGGTGTCTGTCTGAATGACCCAACCTTTAGCTTCCGTCGTCAGAATTGTGGTTTTCTTTGTCAACATTCACGTCTTCAGTATAAGAGCCTTCCGCTTGCAATATTTTGATGATGGTAATTGGGGTGAAACGCTGTTAACGTCGTCTCTTTTGCCGTTCGTATGGAAAGAGTTAATCAAAGAAAACAGAAAGAGACACCCCTTAAAGTACACAAAACAAACAACCAAACAAACAACAAACATGCTATGTGCCAGCCAGCAGCTCAATAACAGTCACCGTCAATATGAAATAGGATGTGAACATAACTGTGACCTTCATCTGTGTGAACCACAAGGGCAAGTTGTGTGATGTCAAGATCATTATTCATTTTTATTGCCCACTTTTTGATCTTTGTACAAATGTAAAAAAAAAAAAAAAAAAAAAAGCAGCTCAATAAACGTGAAACTCTGAATAATGTCACACACATTTAACAGTCAGAGTATTACGTAAAGCACAAAGTCAACGAATCAATCAGGGTTCGTTCAGACCGACAGACAACTCCAATATTCGAAGTAGCGATTGATCCGCAAAAGTACTGGTAGGAATCTGTCAGCATGTTTTTGTGTGTGCTTTGTTGTTGTCATGTACGATTCACTGTTTTGGCTTTGTTAGTGCTTCTACTTTTGTCTTTTTGTCTTTTGTTTGGTTGTTGTCGTCCCCCCCCAACCCCTCCCCCATAAACTGTCCTTATTGCCTTTTGTCTATCAACTTGGGATATTTTGAGCCCTTTTTTTTCTTTTTCTTTTTTTGTAGGGAGAGGGTGTTGGTGGACTTTGTTCCTTTTCGTTGTCGTTGTTGCCTGCATTCGCTCTGCACGCTATGATATCGTGACGGTAATTTTGTAATCCGGAAATGAAGATACCGTGGAATGGGTCTCGCCCAGTCTGTCTGATTGAGGGAGACAACAGCGCGGCGTAACTACACGGTTCTATGATCCTATGTTGTATGGTGTGTGTTTTGAGACTTCTTTTCTTCTTCTTCTTATTTATTTCTCTATTTATTTATTTATTTTTTTGCTGGTGTGTTTGCTGTGCTCCCATCAGTGTTGTGAAAGCTTTGGATATTGTTGTTTCTGAACACTGGGGAAGGTAGAGAAGTCAGATTTTACTGGGCAGACCCCCACCCTTCTGTTTTACTGGGTAACAGGTGAACGACACGTGTCGATGCCTTTCCCAGACAACCAGCCACACATAAAATGGAGACGTGTGTGTGTGTGTGTGTGTGTGTGTGTGTGTGTGTGTGTGTGTGTGTGTGATAGAGAGAGTGAGTGAGTGTGTGTGTGTGTGTGTGTGTGTGTGTGTGAGTGTGTGTGTGTGATAGAGAGTCAGTGTGTGTGTGTCTGAGTGAGTGAGTGAGTGAGTGAGTGAGTGTGTGTGTGTGTGTGTGTGTGTGTGTGTGTGTGTGATAGAGAGAGAGAGAAAGAGTGTGTGTGTGTGTGATAGAGAGGAAGAGAGAGTGAGTGAGTGAGTGAGAGTGTGTGTGTGTGACAGAGAGAGAGAGAGTGTGTGTGTGTGTGTGTGAGAGACACAGAGAGAGTGTGTGAGTGAGTGAGTGAGTGAGTGAGTGAGTGAGTGTGTGTGTGTGTGTGTATGCGTGTGCGTGTGTGTGTGTGAGAGAGAGAGTGTGTGAGAGAGAGAGAGAGAGAGAGAGAGAGAGAGAGAGAGAGAGGGGGGGGGGGGGCACGTGCTGTTGATACAGTAAGCTCCGATTCAGGGGCACCTGACCAGACAGGATGATGTGCGCACACAGGTCCCCCACCCTCCCGCTCCTCCGCCTCCCCCCACCCCCTGCAGCCCCCACACTTGGTGTGTGGAAAGTGCCACATCAGCAGTATCAAATGTATGGAAAGTACCACATCAGCAGTATCAAAAGTATGGAAAGTACCACATCAGCAGCATGGAAAGTATGGAAAGTGCCACATCAGCAGTATCAAAAGTATGGAAAGTACCACATCAGCAGTATGGAAAGTATTACCACATCAACAATATGAAAAGCACCACATCAGCAGTATCAAAAGCACCATACCAACAGTATGGAAGGTACCACATCAACAGTATGGAAATTACCACATCAGCAGTATGGAAATTACCACATCAGCAGTACGGAAAGTACCACATCAGCAGTATGGAAATTACATCAGCAGTATGGAAAGTACCACATCAGCAGTATGGAAAGTACCACATCAGCAGTATGGAAAACACCACATCAGCAGTATGGAAAACACCACATCAGCAGTATGGAAAACTCCACATCAGCAGTATGGAAAACTCCACATCAGCAGTATGGAAATTACATCAGCAGTACGGAAAGTACCACATCAGCAGTACGGAAAGTACCACATCAGCAGTATGGAAAACACCACATCAGCAGTATGGAAAATACCACATTAGCAATATGGAAAACGATATCAAGAATAGGAAAATACAATATCAGAGAGATGGAAAACTTCACATTAGAAATATGGAAAAAACCACATCAGCAATACAGAAAAATAACATCACAACAGCAATATGAAAAGATACCACATCAGAAATATGGAAAACATCACATCTGAAATATGGAAAATACCACATCAGGAATATGGGAAATACCACATCAGAAATATGAAAAACGTTATATCAGGAATATGGAAAATACCACATCAGAAACATGGAAAACGTCACATCTGAAATATGGAAAACGTCACATCTGAAATATGGGAAATACCACATCAGAAATATGGGAAATACCACATGAGAAATATGGAAAACATCACATCTGAAATATGGAAAATACCACATCAGGAATATGGGAAATACCACATCAGAAATATGAAAAACGTTATATCAGGAATATGGAAAATACCACATCAGAAATATGGGAAATACCACATCAGAAATATGGGAAATACCACATCAAAATATGGGAAATACCACATCAGAAATATGGGAAATACCACATCCGCAACATGGAAAAAGACACACCAAGAAAAGGGAACAGTCGACTTCAACAATGTGGAAAATGATAATCCCCTTCCATAATAACCCCCCCCCCCCCCCAGCCACAATCACACACACAAGGAAGACATACATACATGTACACTCTCATTTTTACTCAAACACACATTCGTACATACTTACACATACAAAAGCGCGCTCTAACACATAAACTGACGTCTCTCTCTCTCTCTCTCTCTCTCTCAACAAAGAAGGGAAGATCTATGTACATACGCACACAGACACACACAACCACCACCGATACACTGGTCAGACAAGGCACCACCCGGACAGAGACGATACGATCATTGCTTTCCGGGGGCATCAGAGAAGCCGTGACTACCGTGCGTCCCGTCATAGTGATCGTCAAGACAGACACTATATTCACTGGACTGACAGATAGTGAGACACGCTTAATGTAAGGTACTGTCTACATGATAAGTCCTGGAAGTATGTGTTTTACTGACCATTAGGTCATAAAAGATGGAATGATAACAATGCTCATATATTTAATGATCTTCTACGCACAGAAGGAATAAGTACTGAAATTGATAAGGCGATAGATTTAATTGATGTTGATGTTAACGAAGCTCTTGTCAAGTTTAATGAATGTTTGAGAGAATGTGCTGACTGCATGAAGAAACGTATCTATATTGGTAATAACAGAAAGTTTGATGATTGGTTCGATCAAGAGTGTAAGATTGAAAAAAGAAAAGTAAGAAGACTATTAGCGAAATGCAGACGTTCTTTGGATGGAAATGTTTGCCATGAATATAATCAAGTCAAACGTGAATACAAAAAAATGTTGAAAAGAAAAAAGAAACAGTTTAACGATGCATTGTTAGATCAACTTGTCACATCTATACAGAACCAGAAAGAGTTCTGGGAAGCTGTTCACAAAACTTCATTTAAAAGAAAACAACCAAGAAACGACATCAGTATCGACACATGGTTTCATCACTTTAAATCATTGTTAGAAAAAGATACAGCTAGTGGTAATGTAAATGGGGATGTTCAGTATGTTGAGTCTAATGACTATATGAACCGTCCAATTTCTAGGGAGGAAGTATTATATTCAATGAGGAAACTGAAAAATCGTAAAGCTGCTGGGCCGGATAGTATTATTGGTGAAATGTATAAGAATTCAAATGACCATGTTATACAGTTTTTTGTTAAATTATTTAATACACTATTTGACAAGGGTATCTTTCCTCAAAGCTGGACAGAATCAGTTATTTTACCTCTTTTAAAGAAAGGAGATGTCAACAATCCAAATAACTATAGGGGCATTTGTCTTAGTGATATAAGTAGCAAAATGTTTAGTACAATATTAAATAATAGAATACAAGAATGGGTACAAGAAAATGACATTACCGGAGACCACCAAGCTGGCTTTAAGAAAGGATATTCAACAACAGATCATATGTTTGCTCTTTTGGCACTAGTACAAAAGCAATTTTCTAATAATCGTAAACTTTATGTAGCCTTCATTGATTTCGAGAAAGCCTTCGACTCCATAAACAGACATCTGCTATGGCCAATATTGTTGAAAAATGGTATAAGAGGTAAATTGTATAAGTGTATTCGGAGTATTTATGATACCGTAAAATGTAGAGTTAGATGTGGTGCACAGTTGACAGATTATATAGCCTGTACAGCTGGAGTAAAACAAGGTGATGTGTGCAGTCCAGTGTTGTTCTCCCTTTTCATAAATGAACTGGCCATTGATGTTATTAATAACGGAAGACATGGTGCCACTTTTTCTTTTGATGCATTTGAATTATTTATCTTGTTATTAGCAGATGACGTTGTACTTTTGTCAGAAACTATTGTTGGTCTACAGACTCAGCTGAATAACTTACAACGTGCAGCAAGTTCCCTTCAACTGAAAGTCAACATGTGTAAGAGTAATATCATTGTATTTAGAAAGGGGGGATATTTAGGTTCACGGGAAAGATGGTTTTATGATAGTATTACAATGCCTGTTGTCAATGTTTATAAATATTTGGGGATAAATTTTACTACACGTTTGAGCTTTGTTTCTGCTTGTAAAGATCTTGCTAGCAGGGCCAAAAATGTCTTATTGTGTGTTATAAAAAGATTATCTTCGTTAAATAACACTTCTCTACAATTGTTTTTGAAAATTTTTGATGCTCAGGTACAACCCGTCATGCAATATGGTTCTGAATTATGGGGTCTGCATAAAGCCGCGTTGGAATGTGAATCTGTGCATTTGTTTGCGTTGAAGAAATTTCTAGGCGTAGATCTGCGTACACCTAATGATCTTGTTTATGGTGAAACAAATAGACATCCGATATATATTAACTCTGCTATACAGTGTATACGTTATTGGCTTAAGTTGTTACAAATGGAAGATTATAGAATACCTTATAGAGCTTACAAAATGTTGTATGAGTTAGATATTAGGGGAAAGAGAAATTGGGTCACAGATGTATTTGTTTACTTAGATATGGATTTGGTGATGTATGGTTGAATCAGGGTGTTGGTAGTATAAATCAGTTTGTAAGACTTTTCCGGCAACGCTTGATTGATTGTAGATGGCAGGACTGGAATTACCATATTCAAAACAGTGAAAGATTTAGCTTCTATAGAACTTTTGGACATTCGCATGATGTTAAACAGTACTTGGTATGTAACATGGACATGTATTTGAAGTATGTAACAACAAGATTTAGGTTAGGCGTGTCAGACTTAGCTACACATTACTATAGATACAGAGATTTTACTGACAATGATTTAATTTGCCCACTATGTAAAGAAGACAAAGAAGACGAGGTACATGTTGTTTTTCGTTGTCCAGCTCTTTGTAGAATTAGAGAAAAATATATACCACCTAAGTACTATCGACAGCCATGTTTATTCAAACTGAGTTTATTATTGTCATCCACGAGACATGCTGATATATGGAATCTGGCACTGTTTTTACACCAGGCATTTAAATTTCGGGATATCGTGACATCTTAAGATGCTGTACTTCATTGCAGCGTTTATGTAATGTGTGTATGTATTATGGTTGGTTATATATTTTCATTTTGTTTGTTATTACTTATATTGTCACTTACCCCTTCATAAGGGGCCTAGGCCTATTAATGAATAAATAATCTGAATCTGAATCTCTAAATAAAGAAGGGAAGATCTATGTACATACGAACACAGACACACACAACCACACACAACCACCACCGATACACTGGTCAGACAAGGCACCACCCGGACAGAGACAATACGATCACCGCTTTCCGGGGGCATCAGAGAAGCCGTGACTACCGTGCGTCCCGTCATAGTGATCGTCAAGACAGACACTATATTCACTGGACTGACAGATAGTGAGACACGCTTAATGTAAGGTACTGTTTACATGATAAGTCCTGGAAGTATGCGTTTTACTGACCATTATGTTACACTGATCACAGCACTGTACCAACACAAGCAGATACTTGATAAAACGATTGTCATTTCTCCTGAAGACCATAGCACCGTAGCACAGAATTAGAGACACCATTGAATCAAATACCGTTGTGAAGATACTGTCGTGGAACATCAAAGGTTTTAGGGAAACTATCGACGGAACAAAAACAAGTTCACAGAAAAAGAAGTGACAGACTTATTTTCAAGCTATGATATCGTTATTTGCCAGGAAACACACCTGGACAGGGATAAGACCAAAGATATATGTCTACCTGGCTTTGCAACAGGGGTACACTACTGTAGGACAAAGCGAGCAAAGGCACAGAAAGCCTCTGGTGGAATATCTGTATTTGTGAAAGAATACTTAAGACCAGGTATTAAGTTCCTGCCACAGAGCAGTAGTGTGGATGCCAATAAAAGGTTTTAATACAGATCAAGACACTTCTGTTGGCTGTCTATATATACCACCTGAATTCTCCTCCTTTGGACGTGACCACACACGGGACATACGGGAACAACTAGATAAGGATGTAGAACTGTTTACCACAAAAGGTAATGTCATTTTGTGTGGTGACTTCAATGCACGAACTGGTATGCTAGATGATTTTATCCAGATGGACGGTGAGAACAATATGTATGATATCCCATTTAACTACACATGTGATTATGTGCACAAAAGAAGTTCGTCAGATAAAGTAGTACAGAAATATGGAAGAAGGTTTGTTAAACTATGTATGGAAAATAATATGTATATTTTAAATGGGAGAACTCTTGGTGGCTTACATGGTAACCCCACACGCTTTTCGCCAACAGGGAAAAGTGTCGTAGATTACTTTACGTGTTCCCAGGACCTTATGTGAAAGGTGATGAAAATTTAATGCAAAGTAAAAAAAAAATCTTACCATGTTTTCAGATCACTGTCCTATCGAATTGTTCATTCATCTACCAGTCACAAGAAAGTTCACCCTCTATTAGTTCTGTCAGAAAGGAATGTCCCATTTTAAGAGACTCAAAATACAATCGTTCTTTCTTTTGGGAGGAGGGCTCTGCCGAAAAGTTAGCTTCAGCACTTAAGACTTTGTCAGTTTCAAATAAGATAATCTCTATTAACGAAGGACTCGAAAAAGTTAACTTCCGAAATGTACAGACTGCCACGAAGAAACTGAAAACTCTGTGTCAAATCTCACAAACACTATTATTGCAGGGCCGATTTATCGATCAAACATAAGATTAGATGCACGAAACGGAAAAAAGAAGCCGTCTAAAAAGTGGTTCACACATGACTGTTTCATTCAAAGGAAAGAGGTGCGATCTTTACTCAATGCATTGAACAGAAATCCTTTTAACAGAAACATTCAGAATAAATACTTTTCTTGCCTGAAAGCATACAAGAAGACCATAAAGAAAACAAAAAAGACAGAAATGAACTTGTGAGAAGTTTAAACACAGCAATAGAGCACGACCCCAAAAAAGTTCGGAAAATACTATCTGAACTGAAAATGCAGATAGTTCTACTCAACCGCAGAGACACACATTATCTGCAGGTAAATGGATTAATCATTTAGAAAACTTGATAAGTAGTAAAGTACCCGTTGATAAAGGTAGGAAGCACGTACAAAAAGAACTTGATAGAATAAAACAGACTATGCCAGTGTTTGTCCTGCACAATCCTTTTACGATTACTGAAATAATGCGAGCCGTAAAGAGTCTCAAGACCAATAAAGCCCCCGGTAAAGACGGAATTACAAGCGAAATACTCAAAGCAAGCATGTCCAGCATCAGTGCTACTGTATGCAAGTTATTCAATGCCATATTTCAGACTTGTATTTATCCCAGTCAGTGGAAAGACGGAATAAATGTTCCCATCTTTAAAAGTGGAGACCCAACCAATCCTAACAATTATCGGGGTATAACACTCAACAGCGCCTTCGGAAAACTGTTTTGTCAAGTTATCAACAGAAGAATTGAAACATATCTAGAACAAAACAAGTTACTAATAAAAGAGCAGGCTGGTTTCAGAAGGCATTCTAGAACCACTGATCACATATTCATCCTGAAAAAGATAACTGACAACACCATAAATAAAAGAAATGGGCGTCTCTACAGCTGTTTTGTTGATTTTAATAAGGCATTTGACAATATATGGCATAATGCACTTCTTTTGAAAATAAACAAAATTGGGATAAATGGAAAATGTTTCCACATTATAAAGGAGATGTACCAAAATTCAACTATATGTGGTAAATCAAACCACGGGTTCACAGATTCTATCGCAGTTAAAAAAAGGAGTGCTTCAGGGAAATGTTATTAGCCCCACGCTATTCAATATTTTCATTAATGACATAAGAGAATATATACACGATGACACCTCACCATACATCAAGGAAACAACCAAGACTCAAACCCTTTATCTGTTATATGCAGATGACATTGTGATGCTCTCGACAACAAAAGTAGGACTACAAAACAAACTAGACCAACTACATGAATACTGTCTGCAATGGGGGCTTAAAATCAACAGGGACAAAACAAAAGTCGTAATTTTCACAAAAAACGACCCAAAATACCAGTGCTCTTTTCATGTGGCGATAACTGCATCGAAACGACGGATAGATACAAATACTTGGGAGTTATTTTTCATAAGAGAGGAAATTTTCACCTTGCTGAAGACCACTTAGCTAAACAAGGACATAAAGCAGCGCATGCTCCGAAACGCAGTGTGCGAGGGAAAGAAGTAAAAATGGATGTAATGACGCAACTGTTTGACAATTTAGTCACCCCAATTCTCAGTTACGGCGCTGAGGTGTGGTTTCCATTCAATCAAACTGCGACAAACTTCTCCACGCCCTCTATGCTGTTTAACCAATTTGATGCCTTTCTCTCCGCAAAATGCCCATCAGAAAATGTACATGTCAACTTCTGTAGGAGCTTAATGGGCGTACACGAAAGATCAATTAAGTTACCAGTCCTGGCAGAGCTGGGCAGATACCCCAATTCTTTGACCGCAGTGTGTCAGGTCATCTCATTTTGGGTACACATCATAGAATCAAAAGAAGATAGCTATTTGAGGCAAGCATATGATGATGTGTTATTGATGAATTCATTAGAAAAAGTTCCTTGGCTTAATTTTATCAAAAAGATACTGGTTTCAATTGGGTTCTCCCACGTGTGGGAGAACCAAGGCACACTCAACATTAAGCGACTAAAATATTCTGTCATGAATAAACTACAGGATAAATATGTTCAATATTGGAACAGCAGAAAGAACGGGACCATTTCAAGGCTCTCCTTTTATTTCAAAATTGCAAACACTTATACATTACAACCTTACCTGATCAGCTGCAAAAATACTAAACATAGAGGAGCACTATGTCGATTGCGAATAAGTGCACATGAACTTGAAATTGAGCGTGGACGTCACTACAACGTAACTAGGAAAGACCGGCTATGTAAATCATGTGGAGTTATAGAGGATGAACTGCATTTTCTGGACAAGTGTAGTCTGTACTCTGACTTGAGATCTCGCCTACTTGTGACAGTCAATTCCCAGTCTTCGAATCATTGGCCAGATGGCACTGGCAACACAATAATCCAAAGGCCGAGTTTTCTGTTGCCACAAAATTATTTCCAACCAGAACTGGCAAAATACATATATGAATGCTTTAAAGTTCGCAGTCCATAACTATGTCTTATGGAATATCCTGCATGTGCTCACAACTTATTGCTTTTACTTTTTGTTTGCTTGTTGTGTTTAGTTTATAGTGTCCATAATTCCTATGATGGTTTTACGACAATTAAATGAGTTCTGAGTTCAAACACACACGTACCTATGCACGCTGGAAAGTGGACTGTGTCATCCCACTCTCCGTCTCCCCGCCTTTCTAAGAGAGACAGACAGACATACAGACATACAGAGGGAGAGAGAGAGATAGCGAGAGAGAAGGGAGATATGTCATCAGTATCGACAACCGGATGACTAAAGCCACATTATTCGCATCAAATCCACGTACAACAGTTGTAATTAATACTAAATACTGAATGACGGAAGAGAGTATGACCACTTATCTCCCTTTTACCTATTGATTTATTGACTAAAATGACTACTACCATCACCAGTATCACATATACAACAGCTATTGTCACCATCATGATGGAATGAAATGAAAAAAGAAGAAAATGATAGAAATGCAAACGAGTAAACATAACAAAGTGAATGAAAAGAAAATAGGACAGAATAAGAACAAGACCAAATCTAGAACAAGGAGAAACAATAAAAACGGATCCAATAAGTTAGACATATAAATGCCCTCATTGTTACCAACGGTCGCACACACACACACACACACACACACACACAGAGAGAGAGAGACAGAGAGAGAGAGAGAGACAGAGAGAGACAGAGAGAGACAGAGAGAGAGAGAGAGAGAGTCTGTGTGTGTCTGTATGCGTGTTGTGAGGTGCGTACGTGCGCGTGCGCGTGCGTGCGTGCGTGCTTGCGTGTGTGTGTATGCGCGCGCGCGCACTCCCGTGTACCTCAACACCCAAATGGACCAGTCATGCCAAGACAGAGTAATGAGAACGGGCAGTTTGTTACTTCCTGCCCATTGAACTCAAAACTCGGCCCCAGTACTGCCGACCCCACCTCATCTCACCACCATCATGACGACGAGGTTGCACGGACTCTGACCGGCTCACCTCCTCCCATCAGCTGCCCAGCGGTCGGTCTGCTCTACATGTCTGTCACACATTTCCACGCTATTCCTGGCCGTTCACTGTCTCTGTGGCGTCGTGGTCACGGCACGACAACGTGTCTGCTGCTGACTGTGTGTCTGGGCTGACTGCCTAATGTCGGATCATCGATGGAGCCACTGATAAGGAATGGTCCTTGGAACCCCCTCCCCCACCTCAGGAGAAAAAAAAGAAAAGAAAGAGGCCAGAAACAGATTTGGTGCAGAACTTAACTTCGTGTCAGTTCGCGCAAACAGGCTCTTTCGTTTAAAAACAACAACAACAACAACAACAACAAAAAAAAAAAACAACCCCCCCCCCCCGCCCCCCCCCCCCCCCCAAACAAACAAACAAAACAAAAACAACAA
>NC_134892.1:2735250-2765250 GCF_041734735.1 Babylonia areolata | reverse complement strand
CTTATGGCTTTAAATCATCTTGTTGATATACCAATCATAGTAAGCAATATCCTATTTTGTGTTGATTCTCAATCTGTTTTAAAAAGTTGGCTCCTTTTTGAGAATAATCAAAGAGAAGATTTATTGTCTGAAATCAGGTATTTAGTGCACTCACTATTTGTGAAGGGTACAAATGTTGATTTTTGTTGGATACCATCCCACACTGGATTCCGTTATAACGACCAAGCAGACAGGGCAGCAAAAAGGGGAACAAAGAATCACATAGATAGTATAAAAGTATATTGCCCATTGTCTTACAAGGAAATAAGCAATATACTAGAAAGAGACCTTTATAGGTACTTGAATTCATGTCTAAAACCTCGTCAGTTGACTCTCTGGGACTTTGGTCCGATTCGCAGACCAGTTCTGAGTTTAGCTCTCGGACTATTATCAACTTCATTACGGACCAAGTATTGTTCTAATGTCAAGTGCATATGCTTTAGAAACCTGACGATTAAGCATATAATTTTTTTTACTGTAGCTTGATGAAGCCGTATACGAAAGTGTTTCTTCACAAGTGACTGAGAACGTTGATGTTTTTGACTGTTTGCATTCATTATCAGTTGTTTCGTATGTCAGTTTAACGACTTCTCTTTTACGAAGTCCTTTAAGTAATTTCCTGTAATTGTATTTAGATTTTTTTTTTTCAAATTTCACCCCCATTTCACCCTCATTTGCCCAGTTTCCCCCCAACCCTCATTCATTCACATCTCCCACCCCTTCTAACCAATAATGCTCAAATGTATTCATAAATACTTTAACAAAATGTCTTCAATCACCGATATGTGTGACGGGACATTAGACAAAAATTTCTCCTTGTTCAAATGATCACATACAGTTATCAGCATATCCTATAACAGTTACATGCGACAAGACAAACCCACAGAATAGGCAAAAAAAGCTTTTGAAGTGGCTTGCAATTGTTAGAAATGCATTAAATAATTCTAAGGACTTGCAACATCTGAAACAGTTTTTTGGATTCGTTATGTCAGTGAAAGAGACAAACAATTGTACAAACTATGTGAATTGGTTTCAGTGCCGCTTATGTTCGATTGAAAAGAAAAAGAAAAAACAAGGCAGTTTTACAAGGGTATGCGTTTGTCGGCTACTGTATCGTTAGTGTCTGCCCCCCCAAGCCCCCCCCTCCCTCACGCACCCCTCTCCCTCGCCTTTCCCCACCCCGCTCCTTTTTGTTGCTGTTGTTGTTGTTTTCGTCGTCGTCGTCTATTGGATGTTGTCTGAATTTTCTTGGTTATTGTTGTGCGTGGATTTTCTAAGGCGGCTGCTTCCATATTGTTTTTTTTATTTTGGATTCAATTTCTTGTGCCAAGCATGTTTGAACGTGGAAGAATGTTCCTTATGCACACACACACACACACACACACACACACACACACACACACACACGCACACACACTGTATTGCGTTACCTGTATAACAGCTTTCTCTGTGTGAAATTCGGTCTGCATCGCCACAGTGCAGCGCCACCCATTTTGTCAATCTGTAAATGTATGTTTTACTATCTTTGCGTGCGTGCGTGCGTGCGTGCGTGCGTGCGTGCGTGCGTGTGCGTGTGCGGGTGTGTGAAATTCGAATATTTTTCTCAACGTACTTTATTTATTTACTTAGTTACTTATTCATTTATCCATTTGCTCTGTGTTCTGAATGACATTGATTTGTGCATGACTTAACATCTTTGTTAGCAGGGAAATTTGCTCCAACTGTGCTGACCAGAATTATTATAAGACACTGGGTCAGTTATCTTCTATACGCTGGACAATGTGTAGTACACGTGTTTCGTATCTTGATGATGTACAGGATAATAGAACTCTTTTCACATTCGATCTCTCGTTGAAATAAGTGTTGATTGGAAACGAACGCTCCGTGTTTCTGCTGTGTTTTTGAGGAATTAAACGACAGACCCAATCTTTCAAATGTGGAGCATCATGTGTCTGTGTGAATGATGTGTGGAGAGATGTGTGGAGAGTGTTCAACTCTCTCTCTCTCTCTCTCTCCATATTTTCTATTCATCCCACTTGTCTACTGTCTGCTCACTTCCCCCATCCACCCAACCATCCATCCACCCCATTCACCCTGATTTCAATCCGTCTGTTTGTTTCATCCTCCTTTCCTGTCTTTGGAAAGTTGCTCAAATTTTCCTAGTTTTTATTTCCACTGCCAAACAATCATCGCGACCCCCCACCTACTGACACTTGCACGCGCGTCGTCGAAAATCACACATACACACAGACTGGACCACAAATACGGAAAGTCAAACAGACATACAGACAGACAAATAGAAAGATACTGGCGGGGGGTGTGGTGGGGGAGGGGAGCAAGATTGTGCACAACACACAACGTACACACACACACACACACACACACACACACACACACGTAAACGCGCACACGCGCGCGCATACACACACACAAACACACACAAACACACACACACACACGCACACACACACACACACAACAAACACACACACACAGACACACTCACACACACAAACACACATACTACACAAACACGCACACACAAACACACACACACGCACACACAAACACGCACACACACACACAAACACACACACACACACACACACACCGCATGCCTCTTTCCCAGTTTTCTACTCGTCAACAGTATTTTCTTAATTCTTTTTTTTTCCCTTTTGATCAAAGAAATCATACTACAACACATCAATTTCAAACTGTAAAGACATCCATCAGATATCAACGTTTACGACAGGTGTTTATGAAACACCATCTTGTCCAGTCCAAGTCAAGGTTGTACTTGTATAGTGACGTGCTCGAAAATAAAATACGGTTCAAACCAAATAACACCCACGCACGCGCGCATCAACCAATCGCCATCAGTATACTTCCATCGTAACTGAAAAGGAAAATCGCCATGCCAACAGTGTCATCACATGTCGTCCCTGTGGTCCATACATGACAATACAAACTGAAACCAGCCACACGGAATTCCCTTGTGTATGGAATTTGCGAACACGATACTGTTCACTTCGTCCGTTTCATTTGTATTCTTTTTTTTTTTTTTGTAAGTATAACATCTGTTATTCTGATCAAGTACAGATGTTCAACTGGTGACTCACAAATGCATAAAGAGGAGATGTGCAATAATCACAAGAAAGTTCAAGACAAAATATGTATTACTTTAGACCGTGTCCCAGGAAGTTGTTGAGTTGAAGTGGGTGATGGACGATCTTCATTCATTCATTCACTTTCAGCCAAGTCATCACACCATAGTTTTCAACCACGTGTGGAAAAAAGAAAAGAAAAGAAAAACAAACAAACAAAAAAACACCAGAAAACTAACACCGGCTTTCAAAGCACTATACCTGCACCAAACAAACACCTTGCACACCACTATACTTGCACCAAACAAATATGTGCCAATGTTTCTTTTCTTTAACACACACACACACACGCACGCACAAACACGCACACACATACACATAAGAGAGACAGACAGACAGAGATTGAAAACAGACAGACAGCCTGACAGACAGAAAGAAAGTAGAGGACGAAGAAAAAGGAAAGAAAAGTGAATAAAAGAAAAGGTAATGATTAGAACAAAATAACAAAGGGAGGTATGAATAAAAATTAAAATAAGAATAATGAAACACAGACAATGGGAAAGGGGAAAAGGTATACGTGTAGAGACATGCACTCAAGGCCTGACTAAGCGCGTTGGGTTTCGCTGCTGGTCACATACCTACCTGCCAAGCAGATGTGGTGTAGCGTGTATGGAATTGTCCGAACGCAGTGAAGCCTCCTTGAGAAGCTGAAAACCTGAGACTCCCCGCAAAATGTGGAGTGATGGCCTAGAGGTAACGCGTCCGCCTAGGAAGCGAGAGAATCTGAGCGCGCTGGTTCGGATCACGGCTCAGACGCCGATATTTTCTCCCCCTCCACCAGACCTTGAGTGGTGGTCTGGACGCTAGTCATTCGGATGAGACGATAAACCGAAGTCCCGCGTGCAGCATGCACTTAGCGCACGTAAAAGAACCCACGGCAACAAAAGGGTTGTTCCCGGCAAAATTCTGTAGAAAAATCCACTTTGATAGGAAAAACAAGTAAAACTGCACGCAGGAAAGAAAAAAAGAGAGAAAAAAAGGGGGTGGGGGGGCGCTGTTGTGTAGCGACGCGCTCTCCCCCAGGAGAGCAGCCCGAATTTCACACAGAGAAATCTGTTGTGATCAAAAGAAATACAAATACAAATACACAATCACTGTACAGGGTCGGAACTGTTATTTTTAAAACCACCACCACCACAACAAAACAGCAACAACAACTAAAGCAAGAAATGTATCCCTGCCTGTTTAATCACCAAGCAAATGGCATGATAGTAAGTAAGGTATCATTCTGATTTGTCGTTCGCAAACAACGATAATTTTTGCGAGCAATTCTTATAACGTCTGGGCACAAAAGACTTGCGCAACACAGTGGTATTCCTCTGCGCGCGCGCGCACGCGCACGCGCACACGCACACACACACACGGAAATAGGACAGCTGTTTACACTACTCTCTTTACATTGTGTCTGTCATATGATCTGTTGACATAGTGTGTCATATATTCTGTTAACATTATGTCTGTCATAAAATCTGTTAACGATGTGTCTGTCTTACAATCTGTTAAAACTGTGTCTGACACAAATCTTTAAAAGTGTCTGCCATAAAGTCTGTTAGCATTATGTCTGCCGTGTCCATCGTAAAATCTGTTCACATTGTGTCTGCCACAAAATCTGTTAAAATTCTGTCTGCCATATAATCTGTTCACAATGTGTCTGCCACAAAATCTGTTAAAATTCTGTCTGCCATATAATCTGGTAACATTGTGTCTGCCACAAAATCTGTTAAAATTCTGTCTGCCATATAATCTGGTAACATTGTGTCTGCCATAAAATCTGTTAAAATTCTGTCTGCCATATAATCTGGTAACATTGTGTCTGCCATAAAATCTGTTAAAATTCTGTCTGCCATATAATCTGGTAACATTGTGTCTGCCATAAAATCTGTTAAAATTCTGTCTACCATATATTCTATTAACATTGTGTCTGCCATAAAAATCTGTTCACATTGTGTCTGTCATAAATTCTATTCGTTCGTTCCCTCTCTCTATATCTCTCTATCTCTTTCGCTGATTCATGTAGCTATGGATATAATGTGCAAACTATTCTAATACAATGATTTCCACCAATGTTTCATTTGACTGTGTCCTCTTCAAGGGATGGATGAACAAAGCATTGTCTTGCTTTCTATCCGCCCAGAAAATAAACTTTATTCAATTCAATTCAAATCAATTTGACTGTCTGTCTGTCTGTCGCTCTCTCTCGGCGTGACGGTTGTTAAGTATGCTCAACATTCTGTTGTGCTGCAGTGTGGCTTATACGTCGATGCACCCTTTTTCATGAGGGGCTATGTCCTTGTAATGATTAAATGATTCGCTATCGTCTTTTCCCTCTGTCTGTCTGCCTCTATATCTACCTCTCTACTTATATATCTATCTATCTTGATTGATTGATAAAATATATGGATTTGTCCAAACGCAGTGAGCCTCCTTGAGTAACTAAACTGAACTGAACTGCCTGGATTCCCTGTGTTCCTTTTTTGGGGAACTCTAGCTCAGACTGCATCTTCACTGGGAAACAAAGTGTTGCAATGCTAACAGACTGTGGAACGGTGCCCACATCAATCAGACTGGGTCTTTCATCTGAGGGCAGTTGGCCACTCGATCTGAAGCAGCAACTATCCCCGTCCAATATCACTTAACAGTGAAAAGACGTTGAACTAAAGAAAGAACACACGCACGCACGCACGTACGCGCGCACACACACACACACACACACACACACACACACACACACACGCTGCAACACATCTTTCAAAAATCAAATAAGAAGAGGGATGGGGAGGGGGGGGGGGGGGTGTCTGGACGAGGGGGCGGGGCAATAACTGACCAACGCATTGACCGAACATGCTGGTCAGACATTGTAAACGAACTAAATGCAGCATGAAAGCACGAAAACATTAAGTTAGACAGACAGACAGACCAACAGACAAATCGATAGATAGTTTGTCAGACACACAGTTACATACATAGATGGATACATAGACAGATAAATGACATTATGTAAAACGAAATAAACTGAATAAATCCAATAACCCAATAAATGATTAGAAATAAATAATCAGAGAACGGAACCAAATCAATATAGAAATAATATCAGACGACGTAATCAACAACTGAACTAGATCATTCAAGGCCATCCGAACTGCCCTTTTTCCTGACAGTTCTTTTCTTTTTTCTTTTTTTTCCTTTCGTTTTTTTTTTTCTTCGAATAATGACATGATGAAAATCGCAGGCAAGGCAAAACATTGGCTTTCCTCCCCCACCACCACCCCCTCACAATCAGTTCTGGTAACAGTCGCCATAGTATGCACATATTTCTTTTTCCTTTCTTATCATACATGTATCTGTCTCTCTCTTGTAAAAAGCTGACATACAAGTATCTGTCCCTCTCTTGTAAAAAGCTGACATACATGTAACTGTCCCTCTCTTGTAAAAAGCTGATATACATGTATCTGCCCCTCTCTTGTAAAAAGCTGACATACATGTATCTGTCCATCTCTTGTAAAAAGCTGACATACATGTATCTGCCCCTCTCTCTTATAAAAAGCTGACATACATGTATCTGCCCCTCTCTTGTAAAAAGCTGACATACATGTATCTGCCCCTCTCTCTTATAAAAAGCTGACATACATGTAACTGTCCCTCTCTTGTAAAAAGCTGATATACATGTATCTGCCCCTCTCTTGTAAAAAGCTGACATACATGTATCTGCCCCTCTCTTGTAAAAAGCTGACATACATGTATCTGTCCCTCTCTTGTAAAAAGCTGACATACATGTATCTGCCCCTCTCTTGTAAAAAGCTGACATACATGTATCTGCCCCTCTCTTGTAAAAAGCTGACATACATATATCTGCCCCTCTCTTGTAAAAAGCTGACACACATGTATCTGCCCCTCTCTTGAATGAATGAATGAATCAATCAATCTATCTCAGTGCCTAAGCACGCTGGGTTACGCTGCTGGTCAGGCATCTGCTCGGCTGATGTGGTGTAGCGTATATGGATTTGTCCGAATACAGTGATGCTTCCTTGAGGAACTGAACTGAACTGAACTGATCTGTCTGTCTATCCATCTATCCATCCATCCATCTATCTATCTACCTATCTATGTTTTTATCTGTCTAGCTACATATCTCGCTATCTACCTATCGTGATCGATCTGCTGATCGATGACATTACTCATCACCCCCATCCATCTCAAACCTGTATGCTTATCCATGAAAACCCCGGAGAGGTTATGCCACTTCTTTGTTCATCAAGTGTCTGATTTTCTTGATATACATGCCATTTTCTTATCTCCCACACTTCCTCGTTGTGAGATGTACGTTTTGAGAGGACAAGACACACGATAAACATGATGCACCTTTAATTGTCCATTAATTTTTTTTTTTAAAGTTGTATTCGCTCCGTAAATGCTCATTCAATCATTCATTCATCCGAACTCTCATTTTTCAATTTCATTTTCATTTTATCACAACAGATTTCTCTGTGTGAAATTCGGGCTGCTCTCCCCAGGGAGAGCGCGTCGCTACACAACAGCGCCACCCATTTTTTTGTATTTTTTCCTGCGTGCAGTTTTACTTGTTTTTCCTACTGAAGTGGATTTTTCAACAGAATTTTGCCAGGAATAACCCTTTTGTTGCCGTGGGTTCTTTTACGTGCGCTAAGTGCATGCTGCACACGGGACCTCGGTTTATCGTCTCATCCGAATGACTAGCGTCCAGACCACCACTCAAGGTCTAGTGGAGGGGGAGAAAATATCGGTGGCTGAGCCGTGATTCGAACCAGCGCGCGCAGATTCTCTCGCTTCCTAGGCGGACGCGTTACCTCTAGGCCATCACTCCACATTCTCCGGCGAGTACGCTCGCAGACGCCGCCCGATGTTGTGCGAAGCATGGATATACATCATTTTCATCCTGTCTCTGTGTCACAAACAGTTCAATATTATACATACTTTCATCTTGATTCCATCCACATTTCTCTAAAACTACAGTGATAACAATCTCATGTGGAAAGATGTTCTGTTTTTGGGTGTTTTTTTTCATGAATATCGCGATTGAAGACCATTAATAGCGTTTGTCCGTTTGTTTCATTCTTGACGTTCTAAACGTTGAGTAGTTAACGTGACCCGAAAGGATATTTTGGATTTTATCAAGGATTACCTTGTCTAAACATTGTGTAGTTAACTTGACCCAAAAGGATATTTTGGATTTTATCAAAGATTGCCTTGTGTTAATTTGTATGTGTTGATCATTGCTGCCGAGGTTATGTATGATTTTCACTTGATAAACGCGTAATGAAAGTTTCGAACTGACTTTCGTAGCCACCAGGGCAAAACACTACGTGATTTTTTTTTTTTTTTTTTTCCTTTTTTTCTCTCTCTCTCTCTCTCTCTCTTTTTCTTTTGGAGTGGGGATGGGGGGAGAGGTGGGGGGTGGGGAGTGGGGGTAGCATGTGCGTCACCATGGTATACCAGCTATACATACACTTACCAGGAGCATTTGGGAATGAAAAAAAAGAAACACACACACACACACACACACACACACAAAGATAGATATGATAAATAAACCAAATAAACACGAAGTTGTCGACAGGCTGACATATTGTGGGTGGATGCATCACGCGAATCAAGTACGTGCGAAAGAGAGAGGGGAGGAGTAGGGGGTGGAGAGAAAAAGACAAAAGGGGACAGAGAAAGAGAGACACATGCAAACAGACATGTAAAACACACAGAAAGAACAGGCAGACAGACAGATGGGGACAGACAGACAGAAAGGGGTACAGGGAGAGAGAGAGACAGACAAAGAGACAGACAGATAGACAGACATACAGAGAGACAGACATACAGAGAGAGACAGACAGAGAAACAGACAGACAGAGAGACAGACAGACAAAAAGGGGCGGATACACACACACACACACACACACACACACATATATATATATATATATAGAGAGAGAGAGAGAGGGGGGGGGGAGAGAGAGAGGGGGGAGGCAGAGAGAGAGAGAGACAGAGACAGAGACAGATGATGATGATGTTCATGTTTTATTCATATAGGCCATAGCCGCTTAGAAGGGGGTACACATGGAACTGGCATTAAGTCACATATTACTACAAAGAAAAATTACGTTACATAAGCACTGCGTTGTTTAAATGCTCTATGTAAATATAAAGCAAAATGTTGTACAATAGATTCGTTCGTAGACGACAATAACAAAATGAGTTTAAATAAACAAGGCTGTCTATAAAATTTGAGTGGAATTAATCGTTCTCTAATATTTCTCAATGCTGGACAACTAAGCACAAAATGGACCTCATCTTCAGTTGATTCTTTGCATAGTGGGCATAACAAATTACACATGTTTGACTGCCTATAACGATACTGATGAGTAAAAACATCAGAGACACCGAACCTAAATTTCGTCATTAAATACTTCAAACCTCTAGCAATATGCATACGCATATAAATTGGAACACTATGCAAATTATTGATCATTCTGTATACATTAAATCTGTCACTGTCCTGTATATGAGAATTCCAACTTTGCCATCTACAATCAACCAATCTTTCGCGGAACACACGAATAAAAACATGTATATCTTCAACACCTTGATTTAGCCATACAAAACCAAAACCGTACTCATATAATTTCTTTCTAACATCTGAAACCCAATTTCTTAATAAATTTAACAGTAGAGAGCAACGATATTGGGTATCTGTCAGTCTCACCATAGACAAGATCATTTGGTGTCTGAAGGGAGACCCCTAAAATTTTTTTCAAAGCATATAGATGAATTTTTTCACGGTGTATAGCAGCAGAGTCAAGACCCCATAATTCTGCCCCGTACTGTATCATAGGCTGGATCTGAGAATCAAATATTTTTAGGAGATTTATTTTGTACTAATGACAATTTCTTCATGACATATAACAGTGCATTTTTTTGTGCTCTACTTGCAAGGTTTTTACATGCAAATGTAAAACTCAAACGTGTAGAAAAATAAATACCTAGATATTTGTATACATTCACAATGGGCATTATAGTTCCGTTATAGGCCCATCTTTCTCTTACAGACAAATAACCTCCCTTTCTAAATACAATTATATTACTTTTTACTCATATTCACTTTTAGTTGCAAAGAAGCAGCGGCTCGTTGTAGATTATTCAACTGACTTTGTAACCCTATTACTGTTTCTGATATTAATACTACATCATCAGCTAAAAGAATGAAAATTTCCAAAACATCGCCCATGAATGTTGCACCGTGCCTTCCATTTTTAATTACTTCCTCTGTCAATTCATTAACAAATAAAGAAAACAAAACTGGACTACAAATATCACCCTGTTTAACCCCAGATGTACAATTGATGTATTCTTATAAAGCAGCACCACATCGCACCCTTGCCTTTACAGAATCATACATACTCATAATACATATATATTTTTTTTCCACGTATTCCATTTTTCAATAAAATAGGCCAAAGTATACTTCTATTGACAGAATCAAAGGCTTTCTCAAAATCAATGAAAGCAACATATAATTTGCGATTCAAACAAAATTGTTTCTGCATGAAAGCCATTAATGTAAACATATGGTCCACAGTAGTGTAATTCCGCTTAAATCCGGCTTGAAATTCTCCTGTAACATTGTGTTCCTCCACCCATTCCTGGAGTCTCCTATTTATTACAGCGCTATATAATTTGCTACATACGTTACACTGGGAAATTCCTCTATAATTATTGGTATTCTCAGTATCACCTTTTTTTTTTTTGGCAATGGAAGAACAATTGACTCAGTCCAACTTTCAGGATAGATACCTCTATCAAATAAATAATTGAAAAACAACCAGAACGTTTATAACTAAATCAGATTTGCATGCATTCTTTAACAATTCACAAATAATTCCATTTGGTCCTGCAGCTTTCCGCTTCTTCAACTTTCTCAAAGCAAACAGAATTTCCTCTACTGAAATACGATTCAAATTATCGTTATCATCATTATCTATGAAATACTCTTCATCAATGCTGCTCTCATTATTTTCATCAAACCTCTGTGATAGATTACTAATATGATCTTCACTTTTTTCTAACAATTCTTTAAAATGTTGAAACCATTTATGTAAACTAATATTATTCATGGGTTGTTTTCTCTTCCATGTTATTTTGTGCATGGAGTTCCAGAATCCTTTTTGATTATCTATTGAACGTTGTAATTCCATTAATAAAGCATCATTAAACTGTTTCTCTTTTCTTTTCAACATATCTTTGTATTCACGTCCAGCTCTACAAAAACAGAAAGACATACAGAAAGAGGCAGACAGAAGCAGACATAGAGAAATACAGACAGACAGAGATATGGACAAGCAGACAGACAGACAGACAGAGAGGAGGGGGGGAGAGAGAGAGAGATTTCAATAACGTTTCTCAACCATATGGTGAGAGAGAGACAGACAGAAACGTATACATCACGTTTCCTCAGTGTCTGTCACTTTTCCTCTCTCTCTCTCTCTCTCTCTCTCTCTCTCTCTCACACACACACACACACACACACACACACACACGCTGACAGGGCTTTTTTAATCCACAAATATCTTTTCCAAAGCGCTTTCACGAGTAGTTCGGAGAAGCATTTCAAACTAGCCCTAAAGCATAAAGCATGTGCATGGAGAAAGTGATGGGTCTGGATGACAAACACCCACTGCTTTGTGATCAGAACGATACCAAGGTCTTTGCACAGACTCCGGTTCTTTCAAGCAAAGTGTATTTTCCATTGGGATATCTCCTCTGAAATGATATAATAAAGTAACTTACTTAATGTAACAACCGAATGCAATGTCAGATAGAGAAGGACAGGCATTCAGATACATAGACATAATCATACATATAAAAAGAGAACGACACAAAGATTAATTGTCAGGCTGGCAGACACACACATAGGCATACAGACAGACATATAGAAAGGCAGACTGACTTAGATATAGATCGATCGATCGACAGATAGAGATAAATGGATACACGTTCCCCCGCAAGCGCGCACACACAGACAACAAAACGATGAGTGGCAAAATAACTGAAAAAACCCCAATTAAAATCAGGGCCAAAATCTGTAAAACTGATGCTGAAAATACGGCAGTTTACCCCCACCAACCCCACCTTACCCCAAATCACGACCCTGTAAGAAAAAAAAAAGAAAGAAAAAGAAAAAAGAAAACAGCGAAAGAATAAAAGTGAATTTAAAAAAAATCAAGAAAACAAAACTACATTAAAAACAGAACAAACAAGAGCAACAACAACGAACAGCTCACCACCAACCCAGCCACCCAACGACTCAACAGTGTCAGACGGAAGGACTCACCGCGTGACGTCACGCCCACCCGTGTCAGGCCTGCCACAACGCTTTGCAAGCCGCCACCCCAAGTCCTCGTGACGTCTGCACACCCACATCGTTCACATCCTTCATCATCATCATCATCATCGTCAGCATGATCATCACGACAAATCCTTCCCCCACCCCTCCCCACTCTTCTCTCACTTTTCTCTCAGCTAGCACATTTTGTTTCGTTTTTCTCTCTTGATAACTACACCGACAACAGTTTAGTCAGCTACCTGTCGAAACGTTCCCATCAAACAAGCCAACCCCTGCTTTTCAACGTTCGTCAAGGACCTAGGCGGCCATGTTCCAGTTTGAAAAACGGCAGTAGTCGGTTGGAAAAAGAACATGGCGGCGGAAGAGAACGAATGGCGGGGGGTGGGGGTGGGGGCGTAGGAGGTGGGTTGGGTGGTGGGGATGACCTGGGAGGTGGCTGGCGGTGTGTGTTGTACGTCTGTGTCCGTCACACACACGCACACACACACACACACACACACGCACACACACAGACGCTGTGACTGACGATGGAACTGCCGACCACCATTACACACACACACACACACAGAGTGTGTGTGTGTGTGCGTGTGTGTGTGAGTGAACGTGGACGCCAACTGAAGGCAGACCAGACAACGCTGACTCGCAACCACCACCACCACCACCACCCTCTTCTTCCTCCCGTCCCCTGCAGACATCAACCGTCCCTTCTCCCTCCTCCATAACACCCCCCCCCCCACCAGCAGACGTGTGCGCGCGGTGCAGTGTGATGTCTGTGTGCTGGCAGCAGTGCAGACACACGACCAGCCGTGCTGCAGTGCTGGGTTACGTCACCGTCACACTGTTCGTTGTCACAAACAACGGTCACTGTCTGCTATCGCCCGCTTTTTTTCTTTTTTTTAATTTTTTTTTTTTTTTTTTTTAGTTATTATCATTTTTGTTTGTGTGTTGTTGTTTTTTCTCCCACCGTGTCAGACGGATAATAATGCGAATCTAATTGAATGCGAAAAAAAAAAATGCTTCCAACAGGTTGATGGATTAAACATCTTTTGTCCCGCATCCTCATGATCCTGCACTCTAACGATTTGTGTTGATGCTGATGTCAACAGATTCAAAGAAATGCGATCCTTTTGCTCCTTTTGGGCTGTGGATGTCTCAGTAACAATGCATACACATGGAATCACCACTTCGAACCAACAATATCGAGCGAAACAAGCAACACACACAAACACACAACTTCAACACACTTACAAAATATGTTCCAGATGTAACTAAAAGTTAACACATAGTTCCCACGTTTTATGATTTTATTTAAATTGTGTTTTCTTCCCAGCAAGAAATGAATTGCACAAACCAAACAATGACAAACGCGATCCTTTTTTTTTTTTTTTAGTTTTGAAGGAAAAGACATGAGTTTAACTGTCCACATCGACTTTGTAGCAGCTTCACAAAGCACTTTTGTTATCTCTTCTTTTTACTGACCTCCCGAACTGTAGAACAGTCAATGAACTCGTTCAAACATTTTACATCAGTACTAAGCAACATTTCTTTGAACACATTACATTTAATATTTTCCCCATTTCTTGGTTTTCTCTTTGTGCGAGTTTCCTTGGCAACGCTCACTGGTACAACTTGTGGATTATCTGATACAACCAATGTCACAGAATGACATACATAAGATAACAGTGCATCAAATGGGTGTACATGTTGGTCCCGTAAACTGTGTAGCAGAGCGTGCGTTCCAATAAAATAATCAATGAGAGAGCATGCATTACTAGTTAACTAATTACAGCACAAACATCTTTAGCACAGCCAATTCTCCTATTACCAAGAATGTGACTTGCAAAATGACAACAACTGGTATATGTAACTATTCATTCCTTGTTCATCCTGTGAATGTCTTTCGGTGGGCTTATAGTTATCGCCAGGAAATAATTCTATCAGTTCAGTTACACCAGTATACAAATCGTCTTCAAAGAAATCATCGTTTCTTTTATCATAGGCATTAAACTCACCAAGATGTAGTATGTGACAGTCTTTGTACTATGCATCCCTCAAGTCAATAACAGAATTTTCAAGTTGATTAAAGAGGTCAAGGCTTTTGTATTCCTTCAGGTGGAGTGTTCACAACCCCAGCAAGAACGTCTGTCAAGACTGCATAAATCTTTATTTATTCTAAACCATAATGAACACTATTACATTATTACCATAGTTACAGATAGCAACGGAGTCATCTGTTGCCTTCTTATACAAGACCACTGTGCCATCAGATCGATGAAACGATAATTTGTGTCTGATGGGGGGAAAAAAGAAAAAAGAAAAAGAAAAAAGAAACCCATTGAATCCAGTCTTGCACGAAAGAAACTTCAAAATCATCTTTGTTTTCCAAAAACACAACTATAATCAAGGGAGGTTACAAAGCCATTAAACTCTGTAAATCTTAAATGACTCCGTAGTCCGCAAACATTTGACAGTAAAAACCTTTAAACCATGTATATCTGTGAAAACGACAAACCAGGGTCAGTGTCACAACTACATGAAGTTGTGAATGAAGAACACGAGCCCGGCTTTAATGGTAAATCTGACGCAGAAGCTGATGAAGATGTCGCTGTGGATGAAGAAGGGCAGGAGGGTGCGGAAAGCTGCTGTGGATCACGTGAACCCCCGTGTCCCTAGGCCGGTGTCTGAACGCCCAGTGCCACAAGGTCGGGATGGTCGAAGCCCACGAGAAACAGATCGTCTGGTGTCTCCTGAAGGACGACGCCTCAACGTGACTGGCCAGGCTTTCTCCTCAGGTAGCACTGGATCTTGCCCTCAAAGCCCCGGTCCTCTACACACTTTCACAGCGTTGACGGCCACGATCATCAATTTGATTTTTACGCCGTTTTTGTTGGGTTGCGATGAAAGAAATTACAGAAAGCGACAGACCTATTAGTGAGGATGAAAACCTAGTCCTACTCTAAGTGGGTTCTCCGGCAGCCTACTATCACTTCACTTTTCGCCCTTCCGAGCTAGCCAGTCCCCTGCTGATCTAAAATAGCAGGGCCCCAAAAATAAATTAAAAAACACACAAAAGTATTGGGGTAAGAGAGGGGGGTGGGGGGTGGGTAGGGGACCTAACAATCCTGCTTCTTGGCAAGGTCAAGGTAAAGCACTCTGGACCTCTTCACTGTCAGGTCGTCATTCAGGTATACCTACACCCCTTTAAGTGAGTGCTTGAGCTGAGCCCGTCTCTTCCTGACTGCTGCCTTTGACTTACAGGTACAGGTACAGAATTGGGGACTTTTTTTCTTCTTCTTTTTTTATTTATTTATTTTTTTTTTAAGCCTTTTTGGCTTTTCAACGCCCCTTCTTAATACAGAATTAGTTTAGGGTTGCGTACATGCGTATGAAATTTTTTAAATGTTCATTCATCAAAATCGAATGGTTTTATTAATGATTTAGAGTCATTGTCTAGAAGATTCTTGAACTGGTCAATAGTTTTAGCTGTTTTTGTTGAATTATTCAGTGCATTCCATCCTTTAACTGCTCTAAAGCTAAAAGAAAACTTACGAATATTTGTTCTGCAAAATTTTGTGAAAAAGTTAGTATTTGAACTTCTGGTAACATGGAGTGTGTTAGTAGAAAAGAAGGTGCAGGGGTCAGTGTCAACCATTTTATTAATTATCTTGAATACTTGTATCATGTCTCCTCTATATCTTCTGTATTTTTTTGTGAATGCAAGTTTAGTTGTCTCATACGGTTTTGGTAGTCCAAATCTCTTAACTCTGGTATAATTTTAGTTGCTCTCTTTTGCACCTGTTCAACTGCTTTAGACTGTCTTATTAGTCTGGGATACCAAATTATATTACCATATTCCAAAATTGGTCTAACAATTGTTTTATAGAGGTTGACAAAAATGTCCTTATCCATAAATGTAAATATTCTCTTAATAATACCCAATACTTTATTAGCTTTATTTATCACAGCCTGAATGTGAGACAAACATCACCAGGATCGCTCATGGCTTGCCTCCTTGCCCGGGTTGTCCTTTCTTTCCTAGTTCTGTAAACCACAACAGCCATTTCTGCAGCTTTGATTTCACAGTCAATGTCACCGAAGATCTCCATACACTTCTCTTTGATGTTTTCATTTTCTGTCCAGTCTATCCGAACTGTGTCTCTTTTGGAGTACTGGTGTTGTCTGTCAAGGTCACAATTTAAAAAGAGTGTTCCATCGCGTGAGCTGCTTGATCACTTTCTCTCACTTTCTCTTTCCCACTGACTGTTGTCTTTTCAATATATTAAGGTTTCTTCAATATATTTTTTGAACAATGTTTCGACGCAGGAAGACAAAAGCGGCATAAAAAGTTCCATGACGTTATCTAATGGCCAATATCGTCACAACCCGTGCCTGCGTTGACGTCACTGTTTTTTGTTTTTTTTTTCTTCTTTTTTTTTTCTTCTTCTTCTTCTTTTTTTCCTTTTTGATTTTCCTGCTTTCCTCTTGCCATGTTTGTTGTTCACAGAAAGAAGAATCTCTTCAACATCAGCTTTTAAACTGGAATCATCGAAGATGGCCCAACATATGATTTCTGTAGACGTTCAGATTTTCTGCGAACTGTGCAAGTGAGACAAGTCTGACGTTAAGCTTAAAAACAGTCAGCCTCGATTAAAGAAATTAAATAAAAATTTATAAAAAAAAGAAAAAAAGACAAAAAAAAGACACCGGCAGTAACTATCAGCTGCACAGTATAAACCAGGATGATCACAGAGTCTAAGTGTTTTTAACACTTATGAATCGAAGTATATACCAAATCCACAGAAAAGTAGCAGGAGAAATTTCTTGACAGCATAATCGTTCGGAAACCGTTCTATATTCCAGTATTTCATTATTTCACGGTTCTATATTAGCATAGCTCAAACAATGTGTCCAACTTTGTGTGTTCCTGCATGAGATTTTTTTTTTTTTTTTTTTTTATCAAATTCACATCCCTGTTTCTCACACATGTCATGTCTCCACATTTCTATGTTCCCAAAACTGATCATTCCCGAGTCCGCTTGTTTCCATTGGGTGATCATTTCCATTTCTCCATGTTCACACAACTCATTATCTGTATGCTCCCAAAGCTCGTTCTTTCTACATGTATTGCATTATATTTGACTGTAGTGTATGGTTATCATATCGTATTGCACTGTATTGTGCTTACTGCACTGCACTGTACTGTACTGCACTGTTATGTATTGTAGTTTGTAGAGTGTACTGTGCCATACCATACTGTACTGTAAAAACCGAATTGTGTTGTGTTGCGTTGCACTGTGTTGTATTATATTGTATTGTAGCGTATTTTAAAAAATTTTTTTTATTGTATTGTACTGTAGTGTATTGTAATTTTTGTATTGTATTGTATTTACTCTCACGCCACAACAGATTTCTCTGTGTGATAGTCGGAATGCTCCTCCTCCATCCCCCCAATCCCCCCACCCCCCTTGGGGAGAGCGTGTCAGCACAGTGCAGTGCCATTCATTAATCCCCCCTCTCCCTTCCTTCTTCCATCTGCCACTGTGGGCCTATTTGTTTTCCAGAGACAGCGGAGTGCCACCAGACTAACACCACAGACAGCAGGACTCTCTCTGTCAGGGGTGACACCAGATCTACATGACAGACATCAGGACTCTCTGTCAGGGGTGACACCAGATCTACATGACAGACATCAGGACAATCTGTCAGGGGTGACACCAGATCTACATGACAGACATCAGGACAATCTGTCAGGGGTGACACCAGATCTACACGACAGACAGCAGGACTCTCTCTGTCAGGGGTGACACCAGATCTACACGACAGACAGCAGGACGCTCTGTGTCAGGGGTGACATCAGATCTACACGACAGACAGCAGGACACTCTGTCAGGGGTGACACCAGATCTACATGACAGACAGCAGGACACTCTCTCTCTCAGGGGTGACACCAGATCTACATGACAGACAGCAGGACGCTCTGTCAGGGGTGACACCAGATCTACATGACAGACAGCAGGACAATCTGTCAGGGGTGACACCAGATCTACATGACAGACAGCAGGACGCTCTCTGTCAGGGGTGACACCAGATCTACATGACAGACAGCAGGACGCTCTGTCAGGGGTGACACCAGATCTACATGACAGACAGCAGGACGCTCTCTGTCAGGGGTGACACCAGATCTACATGACAGACAGCAGGACACTCTGTGTCAGGGGTGACATCAGATCTACATGACAGACATCAGGACACTCTGTCAGGGGTGACACCAGATCTACATGACAGACAGCAGGACACTCTGTCAGGGGTGACACCAGATCTACATGACAGACAGCAGGACACTCTGTGTCAGGGGTGACACCAGATCTACATGACAGACATCAGGACACTCTGTCAGGGGTGACATCAGATCTACATGACAGACAGCAGGACACTCTGTGTCAGGGGTGACACCAGATCTACATGACAGACATCAGGACAATCTGTCAGGGGTGACATCAGATCTACATGACAGACATCAGGACGCTCTCTCTCTCAGGGGTGACACCAGATCTACATGACAGACAGCAGGACTCTCTCTCTCTCAGGGGTGACACCAGATCTACATGACAGACAGCAGGACGCTCTCTCTCTCAGGGGTGACACCAGATCTACATGACAGACAGCAGGACACTCTGTCAGGGGTGACACCAGATCTACATGACAGACAGCAGGACACTCTGTGTCAGGGGTGACACCAGATCTACATGACAGACAGCAGGACACTCTGTCAGGGGTGACACCAGATCTACATGACAGACAGCAGGACGCTCTCTGTCAGGGGTGACACCAGATCTACATGACAGACATCAGGACTCTCTGTCAGGGGTGACATCAGATCTACATGACAGACAGCAGGACACTGTCAGGGGTGACACCAGATCTACATGACAGACAGCAGGACACTCTGTCAGGGGTGACACCAGATCTACATGACAGACAGCAGGACGCTCTGTGTCAGGGGTGACAACCAACATATAAACAAACATAGGAAATAAATATAACAGAAATTACAAAAGAGAGAAAACAACAACAAAAACAAGAACACGAGCGTCTGAACAGTGTATAAAACCGACCGCCTCCCCCCCCCCCCCCCCCCCCTCTCCTCTCCACTCTTCTCCCATCTATAAACACATGCTGGCGTGTGGGCTTGCACCTACAATATGTTGCTATGTCACGTCGAGTCAAAGAAAGAAGGAATACAAAACATGCATAATGTGCCCATTGATGTCATGCGTTTTTACTGCCGTTTTAAAATTTTGTGTGTGTGTGTGTGTGTGTGTGTGTGCGCGCGCTTGTGTGCGTGCGTGCGTGTGTGTGTGTGTGTGTGCGTGCGCGCGCGCGCTCGTGCGTGTGTGTGTGTGTGTGTGTGTGTGTGTGTGTGTGTGTGTGTGTATGTGTGTGTGTGCTTGTGTATGTGTGTGTGTGCTTGTATGCTTGTGTGTGTGCTGGTGTAGGTGTGTGTGTGTGCTTGTGTATGTGTGTGTGTGCTTGTATGCTTGTGTGTGTGCTGGTGTATGTGTGTGTGTGTGTGCTTGTGTATGTGTGTGTGTGTGCTTGTGAGTGTGTGTGTGTGTGTGTGAGGAGCAGAGCTATGTCACACTGTCCTGTCACGACACAAATCTGTCCTTTCCCCTGCAAATGGTCAAAGCCTGCTGTGTTCGGGGGTGAGAGAGAGAGAGAGAGAGAGAAGGGGGGAGTCAGAGACGGAGACAGACAGAGAGGCAGGCAAAGAGAAGCACGGGGATAGACAGACTGACAGACAAACAGAAATAGAGACACAGAGAAAGACAGAGAGAGACAGACAGGCAGTCAGGTAGGCAACAACAACAACAAAAAAGCCCAGAGAGACAGAGACAGACTCACAAACAGACATTCAGATGATCTGTTCATTTATAGGCCTGGGATCTCATGTAGGGGTAAGTGAACAACATGCATTTTACCAAACAATGAGAAATACCGAGAGAGAAAGAGTCAGTAACAGACAGACACAGAGACAGGCAGACAGACAGAGGGACAGACATAAAAGCAGAGAGAGCCATTGCGTTGTTGCTTCACAGAGAGAGAGAAAGAAGGACAGAATCACAGCAGAGAGAGCAGACAGATGGAGACGAGGAAAGCGAGAGAGAGAGAGAGAGAACGACTCTCAGACAGACGTAACAGAGGGACAGACAGACAGACAGACAGACACACACACACACACACACACACACACACACACACACACACAGAGAGAGAGAGAGAGAGAGAGAGAGCGACTCACAGACAGACAGAGAGACAGAGGGACAGACAGGGAAGCAGAGAGAGGGGGAAAGAACGACTCACAGACAGACAGTCAGAGGGAACAGACAGACAGAGGGACAGACATACAAGTGTGAAACGAAGAAACACGGCAACAGAGCAAGTTTTCGTCTTCTCTGTCTGTCTCTCCTTTTCTTTTTCTTTCTTTTTTTTTTAATTAAGCAACGGTAGCGTCAACGGTAGCTGTACACACTTCTCGAATATGCGAAGAAAAAAAAGAAACAAGAAACAAACAAATAAATAAACAACAACTCTCTTAATCAAATGATTGAACGATGGATTCTTACACCTGTGTACACACAGAACGAACAATTATCGAAAAGAAATGACACACATGACGGTGAATATAACAGATACCAAGAATCGAACAAATGACACCTGACTTCCTGTCAGGGTGAATATCACAGATACCAAGTATCGAACAAATGACACGTGACTTCCTGTGAAGGTGAATATCACAGATACCAAGTATCGAACAAATGACACACGTGACTTCCTGTGAAGGTGAATATCACGGATAACAAGTGTCGAACAAATGACACGCGTGATTTCCTGTGAGGGTGAATATCACAGATACCAACAAATGACACCTGACTTCCTGTCAGGGTGAATATCACAGATACCAAGTATCGAACAAATGACACACGTGACTTCCTGTGAAGGTGAATATCACAGATACCAAGTATCGAACAAATGACACACGTGACTTCCTGTCAGGGTGAATATGACAGATACCAAGTATCGAACAAATGACACGTGACTTCCTGTCAAGGTGAATATCACAGATACCAAGTATCGAACAAATGACACACGTGACTTCCTGTCAAGGTGAATATCACAGATACCAAGTATCGAACAAATAACACACATGACGTCCTGTCAGGGTGAATATCACAGATACCAATGCCGACGACATCAGAAACGGGTTGGAATTCAGACACACCAATGACACCCAGAACAAACGTTTTCAGGGCTGCAGCAGTACTGAGTAACGAACGAACTGCAAAACACTGCGGACGGAAAACAGCGTGACATGACGTTCCAGCCCCCACGTCTGTTCACTGCAGTCATGCCCAGTTCAGTTCAGTTCACTTCCTACTCAAGGAGGCGTCACAGCGTTCGGGCAAATCTATACACGCTACACCACATCTGCTAAGCAGAATGCCTGACCAGTAGCGCAACCCAACGGGCTTTGTTAAGGCTTGAGAGAGAGAGAAAACAACATCATATTATTGATTGATGTGGATACTTATGTAGCGCCTATCCTCGGTCGGAGACCAAGCTCCAAGCGCTTTACAAACACGGGGTCAGTTGCACAACAGGCTGCCCACCTGTGTAGAGCCGACTGACGGTTGCCACTGGGCGCTCATCATTTATTTCCTGTGTCGTTCAATATTTCAGGCACGCACACATACACACTCAGACAGACATGTAACATTTTACCTGTATGACCTTTTTGTTTTTTATTTACCCCGCCATGTAGGCAGCCATACTCTGTTTTCGGGGGCGTGCATGCTGGGTATGTTCGTGTTTCCATAACCCACCGAACGCTGACATGGATTACAGGATCTTTAACGTGCGTACTTGATCTTCAGCGTGCGTATACACACAAAGGGGGTTCAGGCACTAGCAGGTCTGCACATATGTTGACCTGGGAGATAGGAAAAAAATCTCCACCCTTTACCCACCAGGCGCCGTCACCGAGATTCGAACCCGGGACCCTCAGATTTAAAGTCCAACGCTTTGACCATTTGGCTACTGCGCCGTCTATATGAACAAATAAACGGATAAGCCATCAAATTAATGCATTAATGCAATCATTCATTGGGTCAATTCACTTAAGCGCTGTGGTCTTGCCTTGTGACAGAGGGAGAGAGTGGAGGTGAAAAGAGAAGACAAAGAGAGAGAAAGAGAGGGGGAAGGGAAAGAGAATGGGAAAGAAATGGAAATGCACGCACGTGCTCTCTCTCTCTCTCTCTCTCTCTCTCTCTCTCTCTCACACACACACACATGTATATATATATATATATATATATATATATTCAATACAAACACACATAGTCAACACACACACACACACACACACATATATATATATATATATATTTTTTTTTTTTTCAATACAAACACACACACACTCAGCCAACACACACACACACACACACACACACACACACACACATATTTCAATACAAACACACACACACACACTCAGCCAACACACACACACACACACACACACATTTCAATACAAACACACACACACACTCAGCCAACACACACACACACACACACACACACACACGAAAAAGAGAAGACAGACAGACAGGGAGACAGACAATGACAGAGACAAAAGACAGAAAACCAACACGACCAAACAATCAAAATCGTCGTCGTCGGCATCATTGTCATCGTCATCATGATCGCACTCACTCTCAAGTCAATCCAAACTTCACACTGACAATGCACCCCACACTGAAAGAGGAACCCAGAGGCTGCCAACACGACGAACAACAATAACACTCATCATCATCATCATCATCTTCGTCCCAACACGACGAACAACAATAACAGTTATCATCATCATCATCATCATAACAGTCATCATCATCATCATCTTCGTCCCAACACGACGAACAACAATAACAGTTATTATCATCATCATCTTCGTCGTCATCGTCATTCTCCTCTTCATCGACACGGTTGTCGTAAAATGCGTACATCGTATTTTGCGAGACAAACTCGAGCTGTGCACAAGCATTCACGCCGACAGCTCACAAGGATGTAGTATGTTCATGTTTAAAGGCGGCATCAGACTGTGCGGACTGATCCATATACGCTACAACGCCTGACCTTCGCATAGACCATAACGCGCTGGTCTGGCTGTGAGGGCTTGAGCAAAATAAAACAATGAAATATACATAAAACTGAAGTAAAATTCAAACAAATTTAAATAAAGTACCCAAACTAAGTTAATGAACAGATACACCAAGAAAGAAACTGAAGAGAGAAAACTCTGAGAAAAAAAAAAGTATTTTATAACATTCCAAATTTGAAATCTCCTTCAACTCACATTGTCATGTGAAGGATTTCAGCATCAGCCCTACGTAAAACTACGCGATGGAAAAATGCTCAAAAGATTAACACTAATTAAACAATTACAAACTTAATTTCGGCCCAACATTTTCACCAGTAGTAATCACATTACATAAATCGGATACAGACTTTTTCACTTGAATTGTTCTCTTGCAACTATCTTTCACGAAACACACGTTTAGGACATCCAGTTATAAAAACCAAACTGAAATTAGTTCCCAGTTAAAGACAAAATATACACAGGCATTAATTCATATGGGATGCCAATGCACCCTCCGAATTGAATCTGCCTCCAATGATGACAGCATTTGAATTTCAAGAAACTAATATCACAACGTCTGTTCAAAGCCTCGAAAAGTATTGACATAATGTTTTTGTTTTGTTCACAACTTACTTGTTGATAATGAAACAAAAAGTATTCATGAGATTTTAGTTGAACATTGATCCACGGCCAGAAAGGTATAGGAATGTCGGCTGTCTCATTCGGAAACAGCACAGGGATTCAATGGCACATTTCCGAACCAGAACATTTGCTCTCAGTGCCAGTCACAAAACTCTGGTACGCACCGATCACTGTTTCTTCAGCACGCAAAAAGTATTCTTCTTCTTCTTCGTTCGTGGGCTGCAACTCCCACGTTCACACGTACGTACACGAGTGGGCTTTTACGTGTATGACCGTTTTCACCCCGCCATGTAAGCACCCATACTCCGTTTTCGGGGGTGTACATGCTGGGTATGTTCTTGTTTCCATAACCCACCGAACGCTGACACGGATTACAGGATCTTTAACGTGCGCATTTGATCTTCTGCTTGTGTATACACACGAAGGGGGTACATGCACTAGCAGGTCTGCACATATGTTGACCTGGGAGATCGCAAAAATCTCCACCCTTTACCCACCAGGCGCCGTTACCGAGATTCGGACCCGGGACCCTCAGGTTGAAAGTCCAACGCTTTAACTACCCGGCTATTGAGCCCGTCGTAAAAAGGATAAAAGTGGAGAAAATGTGTGTCACTTTTTGTACCGTCGTGTTCATCGTAAAATGTATGAGAGTTGAATGTAATGTTTTCAAATCACTATCAGCACTTTCTGATCATCATCTGTGTCAGCAGAAACGGTTGACTAAACTGGTCCACTACAAACAGATACAATAGATCACACAAGGTTTCTCAAAAGGTCTTCCGCAGGTGCAAATAACTATTGCAAACGTAGACTTAAAGAAGCATGTTTAAATGACAACATTCACCTCCGAAAAACTGTATTTTTAGCAAAATGTCCGTAATCATATATGTGTGACTGGGCAATGAATAAATTCCTCCTCCAAACATTTCAGACACAGAACATATTCATATTTGCTTTATGGGGAAGGGGCGCTGATCAGTTGTGGAAACAATTTACTTCGAAAACTTATCATTCGTCTTATTATTATTATTTTTGTTGTTGAAAGCTTCTAGTTTGCTTTGTATTCTTAGAAAGCTTATCATTTGTTTTCTTAGAAACCGTATCATTTGACATTGGTTAGTTTTCTTTGAAAACTTATTCTTTTTTTTCTTTTTTTAATAAAACTTATCATCCGCTCTGTTCACTCAGAAACCTTATCAAACATATCGCTATCTTAGAAAACTTGTCATTCATTTTGCTTTCTTTGAAAACATGTCATCATCTTTTCTGCTTATTCAGAAACGTTACCATTGGTTCTGTTTACTCAGAAACGTTATCATTTGTTTTGTTTGCTCAGAAAACGTATCATTCGTTTCGTTGAGAAAACATGACAGTTTGTCTTTGTTTGCTCAGAAACAATATCATTCGTTTTGTTTATTCAGAAAATATATTAGTTTTCTTTTAACCAGAAACCTTATCATTCATTCGGTATCTTTTTAGCTTCCTTTCCCCAATGTTAAATGTCGTCTTTTCACATGCAACCCCCCCCCCCCCAACACACACACACACACACAAAGCAATAGCATTGTATCCCCACAAAAACGGCGTGTTAATTGCTGATGACAATTACAAAAATGTGAAGTTACAAACTCTCTCTCTCTCTATTTTCAATTATTATTTCTCTGTCTCGGTCTCTGTTATGTTCAATTATCATTTCTCCGTCTCTGTCTCTATTATTTTCAATTATCATTTCTCTGTATCTCTCTCTCTCTCTCTGTCTGTCTCTCTAGATTTTCAATTATCATTTCTCTGTCTCTGTTTCTGTTACTTTCAATTATAATTTATCTCTCTGTGTCTCCTCTATCTCTGTCTTTATCTCTCTCTGTGTCTCTGTCTCTCTCTGTCTCTCTCTCTCTCTGTCTCCCTCCCTACTCCCTATTGCTGGGTTTCTTTCCATGAAGTCTGCATTTCTGATCAAATCTGATCCATTAAACTTTTGATCGATTTTCCAGAACACGTTTTTTTTCTTCCTTGTATTTCAGATCTTTTCTGTCCATCATTAGTCGCTCCTTAACATACATGATATAATATATATAAATATAATTCTATAATATCTAATATCCGACCATATCATAATTCTACGTATACAATCAAGTCAATAAAGTTATCATATTTTTCTTCCAGTGAATAAATGGCACGCGCATTTCTCTATTAAATGGAAAATCGTCGCACCATGGAATGTTTGCTTATTTTCCAACGAGGTTTACTCATTTTGATACGAACAAAGGAAAACAAAGATATACAAGATGTTTAAAAAAACATATATAATGATAAAAGAAGAATGAAGATAATGTGTTGGACATCAGTCCACTTTTGTGCGGAACACACACACACACACTCCACCTCCCTACCCCTCCGCCCCCCTCCACCCCCCCTCACACACACACACTCACATACACACACTCGCACACAAATTCTAAACCCACAACTCGGTTCACCTCTTGATATATTCATGTGTTGTTCTCTCTCTCTCGCTGTGTGTGTGTGTGTGTGTGTGTGTGTGTGTGTGTGTGTGTGTGTGTGTGTGTGTGTGTGTGTGTGTGTGTGTGTGTGCATGCGTGTGTTGCAAACATGCTCACCCTTTTCTGTCTCGAGCGCCTGACAAAAATGCACATAGATCGCCAGAAAAAAAAAAAAAAAAAAATCTCCTTCAGAACAAGAACCCCATCAACATTCCACAACAAAACCCGTCTTCCCCCTTTGTGGTGCGGGGCCCCCTTGCTGCAGCATCTAATAAAAAGCAAGGGTCACAAGTTCGATTCCAGCAAGTGCAAGGATTTTCACTCCTGCCGCCACGATACGTTGATCGGTGGCCTGGATTCTAGCCTTCCGGGTGAGCCGACATCGTGTGTGCAGTATGCGCTGAAGGTATGAAGGCGAGGTCAATTTTCTTTTAATGTTGTTTCAACGGCAACAATAATGTGTAGGAAAATCTGCCTTCAAATGAAAATAACCACTCTGCGCTGGCAGGCAGGAAAAGGACGTAGAAAACAGGTGGCGCTGCACTGTGGCGATAAGCTAGACCCGGAAGCACATCCCCCATATTTTCGCACAAAATCCGCCGTCATGATACAATATAATGCAGTATAATACAATATGATATTATACAATGACCAGCATGACTGTGCTGCCACCAAATTTACCCTCTTTTGAATGATCTAACTTAAAACAATGCATGTAATTAACTCTTTGTGGGTGTAGGTGGGTGGGGGTGGGTGTATGTGTAAAAAAAAACGCATTCATCAACATTATACCCCTTATAAAGCGTCTTTGACGATCTCATTTCCTCTAGAACTTTCCAGCCATAGCAGTCTCATGAAGGCTATATCACTTTCCACCCATGACAATCTCAAGGAAGTAATTTCACAATAACAATCGTATGAACGTAATATCACTTTCATTCCATTACAATATCATGGATGTTAAATCACTTTCCACCCATAACAATATCATGAACGTTATATCATTTTCCACCTAAACATTCTCATGAACGTTATATCACTTTCCACCCATAACAATCTCATGAACGTTATATCAATTTCCACCCATAGCAATGTCATGAACGTCATATCACTTTCCAGTCATAACGGTATCATGAACGTTATATCACTTTCCACCTTATAACAATGTTATCAACGTTATGTCACTTTCCACCCATAACAATCTCATGTACGTTATATCAATTTCCACCCATAACAATATCATGAACGTTATATCACTTTCAGCCATAACGGTCTCATGAACGTTATGTCACTTTCCACCTTATAACAATGTCATCAACGTTATGTCACTTTCCACCCATAACAATCTCATGAACGTTACATCAATTTCCACCCATAACAATCTCATGAACGTCATATCACTTTCAGCCGTAATGGACTTTTACGTGTATGACTGACCGATTTTACCCCCGCCATGTAGGCAGCCATACTCCGTTTTCGGGGGTGTGCATGCTGGGTATGTTCTTGATTCCATAACCCACCGAAAGCTGACATGGATTACAGGATCTTTAACGTGCGTATTTGATCTTCTGCTTGAGCATACACGCAACGGGGGTTCAGGCACCAGCAGGTCTGCACATATGTTGACCTGGGAGATAGGAAAAATCTCCACCAGGCGCCGTTACCGAGATTCGAACACGGGACCCTCAGATTGAAAGTCCAACTCTTTAACCACTCGGCTATTGCGCCAGTCACTGCTGAAGAATATGTTAAAAAAAAAAAAAAAAAAAAAACTACCAAGAAAACAACAGAGAAAAAAAAATCAAAACCCAGACACTGCGAACTGGCAATGTGTTATCAACTTCAGGGGTCAACCAATGCCTAGCGTGTACACAAAGTAGAGCAACATCTGCTCAGTTTGTTAATTTTTCAAAGCGAACATTTTAAACTTCCTGGCAATAATTTTGTCCATGGAGAAAGCAGCAACTGTCTAAACAACACCCTCTGAATCTTTTAGACAGTCTGAACAGGAGAAATCGAAACTGAAAAAAAAAAAAAAAATTATAGACAAATAAGAAAAGGTACTTTTCGGCGTATTTTCATAATGCCCTCATAAAGAAAATTTGTAAACCAGTCCAGGGAACGCAAGAAAAAAAAAGAAGAAGAAAAAAAGACATATGCCAATCAACATATATGATAGTCGTGTCCGACTGTGACCATCAGAACAGCAGGGGAGGCAACTGCTGTTCCGACTATTTGGGCTAGAATTTGATAAAAGTGGAGAGTGTCTTGCCCAAGTACATCCCCACTCTCTCGGCCAAGAGGGTTTTAGGACAGTCGGCGTTGGGATGGTTCCCAAAGGCCAACTAGCCCACAAGGCTGCAGCACTAAGAGCCAGTGCAATTTTGCCTCCTAGTTTGAGAGTCATAGTCCTTCACAAAAGACTAAGCTGTAAATGATTTCCCATTGACTGGAGAAACCATTGATAATACAGCTCTCACTTCACAACTGGTCAACAAAGGAAGCGTTGCCAACATCTGGTGTTAACCACTTCTCTTCTGTCACTCATCCCACCACCTTTTCGCATCGCCCAACTCCCACCCCGTAAACCCCACGCGCACACACACACACACACATATTCTACCCCACCTCCCCCAGCCCCCACACCCCCTCCCCGATCCTCCCCCACCCCCCACCCCAAACGTCTAATATCAGTTACCAGTGAAAAGACGTTGTTACACTGAAGAAAGAAATGACCGATACCGGCACTAACAACAACACTGCACGAGAAGCTGCAGAAAGATCATCCCCAACAAGGAAGAAATGAACAAATAGAAATAAAGTAAAAACAACCAGATTAAATGATAAAAAAGACCTTGTTGTTTTATCCTCTGACGATAAACTGAAGGGAACCGTCAACGTCGGAGGAATGGTTATGACAGTATTTATGTCTAATTTCATTTTCCAGGCGTGTGTCTTTAGTTTGGTTTAACGGCTTTTCACTGTTTAGTGATATCAGACGGGTACAAAAATAAGACAAAAAAGAAAAGAAGTACGTGTGCATAGGAGATGAGGCGTGGGTACATGAGAAGAGGTGGTGGGATGACTATA
>NC_134892.1:2690250-2730250 GCF_041734735.1 Babylonia areolata | reverse complement strand
GAGGGAGGAGTGAGAGGAAGGAAAAAGAGAGAGGGGAAGAGGGAAGGGTGTAGGAAGGAAAGGAGGGAGGGATGGAGAGAGGGAAGGAAGAAGAGAGAGAGGGAAGAGGGAAGGGTGGAGGAAGGAAGGGTGGAGGAAGGAAAGGAGGAAGGGATGGAGTGAGAGAAGTAAGAAGAAAGAGAGAGAGGGGTGAGGGAAGGATGGAGGGAGGGATGGAGAGAGGGAAGGAAGAACAGAGAGGGTGGGGGAGGGAAGGATGGAGGGAGAGAGGGGGGAAGAGGGAAGGATGGAGGAAGAAAGAGGGAGGGATGGAGAGAGGGAAGGAAGAACAGAGAGAAAGGGAGGGAGGGAGAGAGAGGCTGACATGCAGACGGAAAGACACACAGACAGGCAGCCAAGTAGGGCTGTTCTGCACAGAATGGAGGGAAAGATATTCTCACTACCACTAAAGAACGAAAGTACGAAAGACATATAGAAGGGACAGACAGACAGAGAGAACCAGAGAAACACGGGTCAGACATTGAGAGATAGAGAGACCAGAGAGAGAGAGGGACAGAGACAGACAGAGACAGACAGTGACAGAGAGACAAAGACAGACAGAGAGACAGAACCAAACAAAGCCAGAGAGACACAAAGACAGACAAAGAGAGACAGACAAAGAGAGACAGACACCAAACAAACGACCTCACACAGGTCAATCAAAAGACAGAGGCTGAGGCAAAGAGAGAAGGACAGACAAAGACAGAGACAAAAGGCAACAGACAGAGACAGAGAGAAACAGTCAGGCAGGATTCAGCCCCCACCCCCACCCCCAGCCCCCTCCACCCACCCTCAACCCAACACCCCACACACTCGCCCCCAACATCATCCCTTCCCTTTTTCGCCCCGAACCCACCCCTCACCCTCACCCCAGCGGTCCCCCCCCCCCCTTCTCCATGTCACCCCCGTTCCTTCATGACGTCACTGAAGGCCTGTCTCCTCGTGGTTCCATCAATCCTGAAGCACGGCGCCATTTCCTGACCCTACGTTATCATCCCACTTAAACGTCAGATCGAACCACGCCGTCATCGATCGCAAGATGGTCTGCCCTGGAAACAAAGGTTTGAAAACAACAACCACCACCAACCAAACAAAAAACAAAACAAACAACCAACCACCACCACCACCACCACCAAAACCCACACCTTGATCAAAGCGTTCTCCTTTCGCTTAGTCCAGCTGGTTCCAACCAATCTATAATCGGTGTAAGGTAAACAGTGTAGTAAACCAATTCTCCTTTTCGCTCAGTCAAACTGGTTCCAGCCAATCTATAATCGGTGAAAGGTAAACACGTCCCAGGTAAACAGTGTAGTAAACCAATTCTTTCGCTCAGTCCAGCTGGTTCAAACCAATCTATAATCGGTGTAAGGTAAACAGTGTAGTAAACCAATTCTCTTTTCGCTCAGTCAAACTGGTTCCAACCGATCTTTAATCGGTGAAAGGTAAACACGTCCCAGGTAAACAGTGCAGTAAACCAATTCTTTCGATCAGTCTAGCTGGTTCCAACCAATCTATAATCGGTGTAAGGTAAACACGTCCCAGGTAAACAGTGTAGTAAACCAATTCTTTCGCTCAGTCTAGCTGGTTCCAACCAATCTATAATCGGTGAAAGGTAAACACGTCCCAGGTAAACAGTGTTGTAAACCAATTCTCCTTTTCGCTCGGTCTAGCTGGTTCCAACCAATCTATAATCGGTGTAAGGTAAACACGTCACAGGTAAACAGTGTTGTAAACCAATTCTTTTCGCTCGGTCTAGCTGGTTCCAGCCAATCTATAATCGGTGTAAGGTAAACACGTCCCAGGTAAACAGTGTAGTAAACCAATTCTCCTTTCGCTCAGTCCAGCTGGTTCCAACCAATCTATAATCGGTGTAAACTAAACTCATCCCACGGAAACAGTTCTGCAAGCAGGGTGCTAACGGTTCCAGGGAAACCCAAACACTTGTCACTGGACCGTGTTGGTTAACAACAACAACAACAAAAACAACAACAAAAACCACAAAAAACCCAACATGAATACTGTTGGTGATGAATTTCATATTATCACGGAGCGTCCAATTATCTTTTTTTTTTTCCTGATATTCGTAAAAGATTGTTTCCTGATTAATATGTATGTCTAAAGTGTACACATTCGTAAAAGATTGTTGCCTGAGAATTATGCATGTCCAAAGCCTATATTTTCATTTCGGGAATTATATTCTGCAACTAAACGGGTCCTCCTTAGACTTAGTTCGTTCATAAAGACTAGCAATGTGGCAAAGGATACCTCCGTGCAGAAGAAGGAATGCTGACACCTCATTTTCACCTTTATTGATATAAACATCAACAGAATCCTACTTATATGCAGTTGTCTGAAATGCCCCATGCCCCAACAGGGGTCAAAGGTTGGTTACATCTTGCATCGTGAAGTGGTGAAGATAGGAAGGAATCTTACAGCACAGGAGGGGACAGGGAACAGTCTTTCTACCGTAGGTAACAAACGAAAGGAATGATCAGAAAAAAAGATATACATATATACAGCAGGGTGAACGTGGAAATGATTGTGAAGTTATACAATCCATATGGTACGAAAGAGCATACTGGGGAAAAAAAAGTCACATTTCAAGCATAACATATTAGTTCTGAAACTTAAAGCACCTTCCAAACAAAGCATGAACAAAGCATTGGCAAGAGGGAAAGGTGACATTTCAAATACAGCATGAAGAATCGTTACCTCCGGGATATCATTACAAAAAGGAAGCGTAGATTACAGTCCTGTTACGTAGTCCCCAATGTAAAATGGGTCTCCATAGCAGCATCGTCATCCTCCTCCTCTTCCTTCTCAATCACAAAAAAACCCAACAACAATAAACACAAAAACAAACAGAAAAACTTAAGCTCTTTTACATCAGACGAACAAACTAACGCACATCACTATCTGTACAAGTGAACGTTAGCTCTTGTCATCAGGCGTGTAGGTTTGATACTGCACAATAACAAAGGATTTCAAGTTCACTTATTACATGGAGGCACGCAAGCACGCACACAGATGCGCTAGTGAACACACACACACACACACACACACACACACACACACACACACACACACAGAAAAACAGACAGACACACAGACCGAGACCGAGACCGAGACCGAGAAACACACACACACACACACACACACATACACACACACACACACAGAAAGACAGACAGACAGACAGACAGAGACAGAGACCGACACACACCGAGACAGAAACACACACACACACACCTCACAGTCACAAATGATCTGTTTTCTGTTTGCTTACCTTGCTCTTAATCTCCCCGCTGTGTGGGGTGGGTGCGGGAAGGTGGGTATGGGGGTGTATATGTATATGTCCGTGTGTGCGCGGGCGCGCGCGCGCGCGCGTGCGTGTGTGTGTGTGTGTGTGTGTGTGTGTGTGTGTGCGTGCGTGCATGCATGCGCGCACGCCGGTGCCTCACGCACTTTCTCCATATATCTTTCTTTTGTTCATCAATAATCCTGCTTCTCTGTCTGTCCGAGAATCTCAGTTTTCAGTCTGGAAAAGAAGCAAACCACTCTGCGGCTTGTAAACAGAGAACACCCACACACCCTGACACGCTCTCCCCCAACATCAGACACACAGACAGAGAGACAGAATAAACACGGAGATATATTTTAGGACTCTGAGAATAATTGTGTATGATTTCGTGACAAAGCGAAGGGCAGGAAAACGTAGACAAGAAACCGCGTCAATGTGTGTGTGTGTGTGTGTGTGTGTGTGTGTGTGTGTGTGTGTGTGTGAAAGAGAGAGAGAGAGAGAGAGAGAGAGAGAGAGAGAGAGAGAGAGAGAGAGAGAGACACGAAACGAGACGAAACGAAACGAAACGAATTTTCATTTTACGAGGGTAGTGGAGTAAGCACAGCTGCTTTTGTTTTTACACCCAGCCCTCAGAGAGAGAGACAGACAGACAGACAGACAGACAGACAGACAGACACAGAGACAGAAGGACAGAGACAGACAGACAGAGACAGAGACAGAGAAAGACAGAGACAGGGACAGAGAATGACGTTTTTGATGACAACCACCACCACCCCTGTCATCCCACCCCCCACCCACCCCCATCTCCACCCACGCCTTCTTGCTGGTGATCATTATTCCGCCTCATCATTCAACGCTTCTCACACACACCCATATTCTGTCCAGTAAATTTCCAGCTACGTTGGCATCACTTCTCATTTTGGTCGCAAGCTCTGTGCTCTGTGAACGAAAAGAACTAAAAGAAGACGACGAATACTGAAGGAAGTAAATAACACTCTAGTTATGAGAAAACACCTCTCTCTCTCTCTCTCTCTCTCTCTCAACGTCGGTCTGTGTGTGTGTGTGTGTGTGTGTGTGTGTGTGTGTGTGTGTGTGTGTGAGAGAGAGAGAGAGAGAGAGAGAGAGAGAGAGAGAATTGGAATTGGAATGAGCATAACATTTTCTAATATATATATATATATATATATATATATATATATATATTATACACATGCATATAAATACACACACACACACACACAGACACATATATATATATATATTTAGCAAGGGAGAAAATAGGAAATATACGCCAGGATATAAACACATAGGTACCAAATTGGATACATAAGCAGTGATTATCAATATTACACAGTATAACAGTGATACTACGTCATAGGTCATGAGCTAACAATTTCTCTTCTTTTGAATGCTTGGTATAAGAATACAGCAAGATTGTTTATTTCAAGTTCATTTCTAGCAGCCAGAAGTAATGAAAGTTTAAAGTCACCAGGGTTTTTATAGTACATGGCTGGTATAAACTGAAATCTAAGATCATCAAGGGCAGGACAACAGAGTACAAAATGAACCTCAGTCTCAGTGGCATTTCTGCATAAAGGGCATTTCATCATATTCACATTGTGTTCTTTGTATCTGAAACTATGTACCGCAATATCAGAAATTCCAAATCGAAATCTTGTTAGTATATATCTTACGTATCTATTTAGATCAAGCATATGGTAAGGTTCTATGTTATGATTAGTTTTAAATTTTCTGTACTCTAAGAATCTATTGCTATCATTAATGTGACTTTTCCACTTTTGCCAACCACAATCGACAAGTCTTTGTTTAAACAACTTTACAAAAGAGTTAACATAACCCACCCCCTGATTTTCCCATACGAAAAAGAAACCATACGTTGCTAATGTATCACGAACCTTAGAAGCCCAGTTTGTTTTTCCTTTGTTAGCTAAACCTAAAAGCATTTTACGGGCCTTGAAAGGTAGTATGTGTTCTTCCATTCGTGTCAGTTTCAACCAATATCGAATAACAGATAAATTATACCGGAGTTAATAGTTAATGGAAACCTGTTTAATTCGCCATAAATAAGATCGTTTGGTGTTTGTGTGCCGACTCCTAGGTATTTTTTTTTCCAAAAAGAATAGATGAACACTCTATTGCAGCAGAGGCTTTACCCAAACCCCATAGTTCTGCACCGTAAAGCAGAATGGGCTGCACCTGGGCGTCAAATAATTTTAATGATATATTTATGGAATTACAGTTTAATTTATACAGCTTACACATAATACTGAACGCAATTCTTTTAGCTGCCAAATCCTGACATGCAAAACTGAAACTTTTTTTTTTTTTTTTTTTTTTTTTTGGTTGAGAACGATATTCCTAAATAACGATATGAGTTTACAACTGACATCTTAATCGTATTAAAAAAAAAAAAATCTCTCTGTACCAGCTAGATATCCACCTTTCCTAAAAGCTACAATGCTACTCTTATCCATATTAACTTTAAGTTGTAGCTGAGATGCAACATTGTAAAGATTATTTAATTGTGTCTGTAAGCCAATCACAGTTTCTGATAGTAACGCAATATCATCAGCAAACAAAAGAATAAACACTTCAATCATATCATAACATGCGTGTGAATGACTGGTGCGAAAGCGCTTAGATTTGTCTCTGCACAAGATTCAGCGCTATATAAATACCTTTATTATTATTATCATTATAACTTACATTTGCACCATGCCTTCCTCTATGGATTATCTCTTGAGCTTACTCATTAATGAATAAAGAGAAAAGAACGGGGCTTCACACATCACCTTGTTTTACGCCATTTGTACAATTGATATAACCCGTGAATCGTGTTCCAACCCTAATCCTAGCCTTAACTATACTTTACATACTTTTTATACATCGAAATAATTTTCCTTTAATACCATTTTTCAACAATATGGGCCAAAGAAGTTTCCGTGATATAGAATCGAACGCCTCAAAATCTATAAAAGCAACATACAATTTTCGATCAGATATGAATTGCTTTTGAATAAATGCTAATAGTGTGAACAGATGATCAACTGTGGATTAATTCTTTTTTAATCCTGTCTGGTATTCTCCTGTTATATTATTCTGATCTATCCATTCTTGAAGTCTCGAATTTATTATAGAACTAAAAAGCTTACTACTTATGTCAGACAACGAAATACCTCTATAATTATTTGGATGATTGACATTGCCTTTTTTGAATAAAGGAAGAATAATAGATTCTTGCCAGTTGTCAGGGTATTCACCAGTATCAAATAATACAGTAAAATATTTCACCAGAAAGTCAACCACTTCATCATTAGCGTTTTTAAACAGTTCACCGATCACACCATCAGGTCCTGCTGCCTTACCACGTTTTAACTTTTTTTTTATTTAATAGAAATCATCACTTCCTCTTTAGATACAGGACGATTCAATACATAACAACAATCAAACTCATCAACAACATACTCAGCATCACATTCATTCATATTGGACACAACAAAATGATTGTCACTATCTGAAGACATATTCACATTTTCATCAGAGATGTTTTCATTTTCCAGGACATTCTTAAAATGATGAAACCATTCTTCCACAGATATCTCAGAAACATTAAATTTCGTTTTACTAGAGACATTTCTCATATTTTGCCAGAATTCCCTTTGATTGTGTACAGAAAGAATAAGCCTGTCTAGAACTACATCATTATACTGTTTTCTTTTTCTGTTAACTAAATGTCTGTATTCTCTCCTCGCTTTACAAAACTCACTCCTATGCTCTTTCTTCCTCGATTTACTTGCTATTCTAAACAGTCTCCTGGCAGATCGTCTAGTGGCTTTACATTCATCATCAAACCATGGGTCTGTTTTCCTCTGATGTGCAAAAGATCTCTTTTTCACACATTCAGCTTGTTTCTTTAAACAATGATTAAATATACCGACAGCGTGATTTACATCAAGATCGATTAACTGTGTGGCGTAAGCCAGTGATTCTTTTGTTTCAGAGGACTTCATATCACCATGGTATATGTGTGCATGTTCAGTGTTCCAGACAAACTTTTCGAGAAATGTGTGTTCGTGAGGAACGTTATCCTTATCACTCGTTTTATGTTTTGAAAGAAAATATCACTCTAAAGGCTGATGATCAGACTCTATTCTCTCAGCCACATTTAGATGACAAGTTGTTTGCATTTCATAAAATAAATCTTCAGACAACAGAAAATAATCATTCACACTGCAACCTGAGTCAGAGATGTATGTGTAGCGACCCTGTAGGTCGCCTTTACATACTCCATTTAGAATACAAAAACCATATGAAACACACATATTCAAAATCAGTTTACCATACAGTTAAGTTCAGAGTCTTCTGATTGTCCTATCAAATGAAAATTGCCATTGTCTTTTGAAAAGGAGGAACTGTCAAATTGGGTATTTAATATAGGAAAGTTGTTTGATGTTCTACCATTCAGGTCCCCACATATGATTACATCAGATTTATCTTCAGTCATTAATAATTCAGCTAACACATCTTCAACACACATTATCCCACTGTCAATTCCAAAGCTAGCATAATATGAACAATTCACTGGAGAAACATATACACACATATAAATTATACTGTTTTCGAAGCCAAACAATAATTTTTTTTATTTTTTTTTGTTTTTTTTGGTCAAGTAAAAAAACATAAGATATTATCTGCGTCGCATGCAAGTTCTTTAACAAAGGGGACAAACACACTTCTTATCAAACAAACCACACCCCCTGACCTCTGTCCCTGCAGAGTCAGTCTGCTGGTTTACAGTATACAGTGTGACAGGGGAACAAACGGGAATCTAGGTCTTCGATGAAAGTTTCGACAAGACAAATAAAGTCTAAAGTAGAAATATAGTCCAGAAAATGTTTATCAAGTTTGTTCAAAAGCCCATCTACATTCCAGTGTAGAAAATGAAAAGGTGTATCAACAATGCCAACACTAGAATGATCAACAGTACAAGATCCGTTGTGTCCATACACATCTGTTCTTCGCTCATGCCTCCATCCTCGCCAAAACTTTCAACCTCTCTCACGCTTTCATTCAATACCTCAATGATTTTGTCCTGCACAGAAAATCCACTGTTCCCCCACCGTATCCATGTTAACTCCATTTGCCTGCACTCCTTGTGGAGGAACAATTTTTTTCCCATCAGTTGTGACACAGTTATCACACACAATGTTTCCTCTGCCAACATCTCCGTCTTCAGTGTCACCCGTGTGCCACGTGAAGGCCGGTGCTGGTTTAAACTGCGCTACCGTGAGAGAGAGAGAGAGAGAGAGAGGGATGGGGGAAGCTTCTGAAGCGGAATACTGGTCTCTCTCTTCTGAAGCCCCCACCCCCACCCCCCTCTCTACCTCTCTCTCGCTCACAACAACACTGCTGCTTGCATATGAAAATTGTGCAAAACGTGCTTCGTTTACCTTGTAAAGTTCTCTCACCGAAGTGCTCGTGTAAAAATGAGCTCAGTTTATCTTGAGAAGTTCTCTCTCTGAACACTCTAAACAACACTGGTCCTTGCACACACGGGAATCACGCAAAACGTAAATGTGCTGTTGTCTTGTGAAGTTTCTCTCTGTGTGTGTGTGTGTGTGTCTGTGTGGATGGAGTGTCACTCCCTCCCGATTAGTGCTGTCCCTGACATCCTGTATCATGTCTTCCAAACGCTGACTCGTCACCCTGCTGCACTGTTAGAAATTAATGAAACTGAAACGTGTTTGAAGGAACAACATTTCTATTTGTATTTCTATTTGTATTTCTTCTTATCACAACAGATTTTCTCTGTGTGAAATTCGGGCTGCTCTCCCCAGGGAGAGCGCGTCGCTACACTACAGCGCCACCTTTTTTTTTTTTTTTCCCCTGCATGCAGTTTGAAGTGGATTTTTCTACAGAATTTTGCCAGGAACAACCCTTTTGTTGCCGTGGGTTCTTTTACGTGCGCTAAGTGCATGCTGCACACGGGACCTCGGTTTATCGTCTCATCCGAATGACTGGCGTCCAGACCACCACTCAAGGTCTAGTGGAGGGGGAGAAAATATCGGCGGCCGAGCCGTGATTCGAACCAGCGCGTTCAGATTCTCTCGCTTCCTAGGCGGACGCGTTACCTCTTGGCCACCAGTCCACTACAACGCATTAAAAAAACAAAAAACAAACAAAAACACACAAACACACACACACACACACCAAAAAAACAAAACAAAACAAAACAAAAAAAACAAAACCGCGCTGAATAAACAATTCAAACAGACTACACTAACCTGCCCTTTCTTCCACCTCCAGTCTCTCTCTGTCTCTGTCTCTTTTTCTGACTGTCTCCTTCTCTCTGTCTCTCTCTCGCTCTCACACCCTCCCCTCTCTCTCTCTCTTCCTTTGTGTCTCATTCTCTGTGTCACACACACACACACACACACACACACACACACACACATCAGGTAAAGAAATATATAAAGCTGCATTAACTTTACCCTTTTACCCTCACTAAATATCATTTTGACTCGACACGCAAACTCTATCCACAGGCGGGGAAACAACAACAACAGAAACAACAACAACAAAAACGAACAAAGTAACATGCATTACCATTTCTTCCTGCCAGAACCATGACGGTACTTGTTAATCCCATCCAGGAAAAAACAAACCCAAAAAAAAAAAACCCAAACAGCCGGGCTCCCAGTAAGAGAAGAAAGAGAGAAGGCTAAGTCAGAGAAAAGGAGACATTAACACGTCAAGGATAACGTACGGCCCAAACCGGATGATGGTGCAACTTTCAAACCATTACGTCATTTGGGGGTTTTGTGTGTGTGTGTGTGTTTTAGGGGGTAGGGGGGTGAAGAGGAGGGGGAGGATTTAAATCTCCTCCTGGTCTCGTAACGGTAATGATTCACGCTTGGCGCCTGTGTGTCTGTCTGTCCGCCTCTCTTGTCTCGACATAGTCAGTCCGCAGAAAAACACCAACCACGTGAGGGTTGGTTGGTTGGTTGGTTGGTGTGTGTGTGTGTGTGTGTGTGATTGTGACTGCTTTGCGTGGTGCAAAGTGGCCGGGTCTAGTTCTTGTGGTTTGGGAAGGGGTGGGGAGGAGGGGGGGGGAGAAGCGAAGGAGGGGTAGGGGGGGGATGTTACACGGTGCAGCGTGGGCTAGAAGGGTTGTGGCGGGGGCGGGAGGGGGGGTGAGAAGAACAGACACAACGCCTGTTCGCGGCATGGCGCGACGTGGTGCATCAGTGGTTCCAACACCCACAGCGCCCCCCCCCCCCCCCCCCCCCTCCATCATCCAGCCCTCTTCAAACCGTGCTTAACTGATCAAGCGAAAACTCAAACACCAACAAGACCCCAGTTTCGGTTTCTCTCAAGAAGGCGCCATTGCATTCGGACAGATCCACATGGCACGCTTCACCACATCTGCTGAGCAACTAACTGCATGACAGCAGAAGTAACACAGCGAGCTTGAGTACAAGCACGTTAAAGATCCTGTAATCCATGTCAGCCCTCGGTAGGTTATGGAAACAAGAACATGCCCAGGATGCACAAACCCGAAAACGGTGTATGGCTGCCTACATGGCGGGGTAAAACGGTCATACACCGTGACGTAAAAAGCCCACTCGTGTACACAGGAGTAAACGTGGGAGTTGCAGCCCATGAACGACGAGGAAGAAGACCTGTGTACTTGTGAGAGCGGATTTCTTCCACACTTTGCCACAGGACAACACTTTCGTTGTCACGGGTTCTTTTTCACTGCGGCAAGTGCATGCTGCACACGGGACCTCGGTTTTTAGTCTCACGGCACCCGAATGACGAGACGCCCAGATTGATTTTTCCAGTCAAACTTGGGAGAAAGGGTGAGAGCGGGATTTGAACCCACACCTTCATGGGCTCTGTATTGGTAGATGGGCGTCTTAACCATTCTGCCACCTTCCTCCTTGACCTCAGACCTCATCACCTTGACCTCAATTAAGGGCATCAGCCAGTAGGTCGTTGAATCAGACCACCCAACCTGCAAAACCCATGGGGTATTGTCGACTAAAGACATTGAGGATGCTCAATACAACGGGGGAAAGAAAAAGGAAAAAAGAAAAGAAAAAGGAAAAAAGAAAAGAAAAAAGATTATGCTTTCTGTTTGTGTGTTTGTTTATTCGTTTGATTGTTTTGGGGGGCTTTTTTTTGGTCCACTCCCCCTTCTCCCGATATCTCAGCCTCGTTCAAAAACTTGTTAATATTAGGTTTTACCAATGTTCGTCTACCATCTCGCTAAGCAATCCTACAATACAGCAGTCTAGCGACTGCTTCGTTGTTTAATTATAGTGGGGGAATTTGGGGGGAAAGAAAAATGTACGAATGATTTTGAATCACAAAAGATGAATCAACGGAGACAGACAGACAGAGAGACAGACAAACAGAGACAGACAGAAATAGAGTGAGAGAGAGAAAGAGAGAGAGAGAGAGAGCTAAAGAATGAGAGAGAGTGAGTGTGTGTGTGTGTGTGTGTGTGTGTGTGTGTGAAAGCTAGAGAGAGAGAGCTAGAGAGAGAGAGGGGAGGTCGGGGGAGGGGGGGAGGAGCTCAGATTTTAACTCTTTTGCCACGCGTCCAGTTCACTGTGGCCGTTGTCACAGTGCATGGTTTCCGTGTGCACCACGGCTCTTTCACAAACCACAGACATTTAGTATCGTTTGGTTTAAGTTTGGGTCTGCTAGGCTAGTATGGAATAATGGCAGTTAAAACAATGGAATACATCGTTCCTGTCTCTCTCCCTCTCTCTCCCGCCCCCCCCTCTCTGTATTCTCAATACCCTTGTCTATCTCCTTTCCTCCCTCCCTTTCTCTCTCCCTCTCTCAACAGTTTTTCCTCTCTCTCCTTCTTCGTATCTCTTCCTTTCTTACCTTTTTCCTTCCCTATCGTCTTCACGCACATGCATACTATGTTATTTTGCGGAGAATTTGTGTATTTTCTATGCCATTCATTTGTTCTTGTTGTTGTTGTTGCTGCCATGCGATGTGTATGTATTTTGCTCCCAATTTGTTTTTTCATTTACATTTCCTGGATTAGTTTAAACGTTTTCTTCACGAGGGTAGGATGAAAACAGGCCGAGAAGTGCTTATTCCTTTTCCCCTCAATAAAAAAGAAGTTTCCATTTCGATTTCTCTGTCTCTCTGGACACTGTTCAGTTCAGTTATACTCCAAGAGGCGTCACTGCGTTCGGACAAATCTCACGAAATGACAAGGGTGTTTCCAAGAGAGCTGCTGTAATGTTGGTCATTCACACCTCCAGATGCCAACTAAACTGCTGGACTTGCAGTGACTGTTGATAAAAACCTGACCGCCCGGTTGACGGTCACCTGGGAGGCCAGGTTTGGACACCTGCTGGTGAGGGTAACAGCACAACAGTCGTCTTGCCACTCCAGCCGGCAGACACACAAAGGTGAACGTCTTCTGTCTTGATCCGAAACTCACGGGTGCAGTATTTCATAATAAAACTCAACCACATCGAACTGAGACCGTTGACATAGCCATACACGTGCTGAGCCAGAGCACAGATTCCAGTATCTCTTTGACAGTCGTCTCATGGTGTCACGCTACATTTTGTTTGTTTCCAAGCGCTGGAGGACGCTATTTTGACTAAGAGCTGACTTCCGGTTCAGTTGTTGACAACATGGAGACACGTGTTGATCAGCTTGCCGAGGTGAGTTAAATGTTTCGTAAAGTTAAAAAGTCATGTCTGTGTGTCTGTTTATCTATCTGCCTGTGTGTCTGTCTGTCTATTTATCTATCTGTCTGTGTGTCTATCTATCTATCTGTTTATCTATCTATCTGTCTGCCTGTCTGTGTGTCTGTCTGTCTATTTATCTATCGATGTATTTCTTTATCTACAATAACAACCCACTGATGTGTGAACACATGAAGGAAAACACAAGCTGTCCTTCCACACGTTTCAAAAAGCTGTCTCTGTTCTCAGCGTTTGGCACAGGACAGTCAGTCAACAACAGTGCAGTTGGACACTCCAGTCATGGTGGAAATTTCCAGGTGTGGAGACGGTCGTCCTCTCCGAAACTGAACCGGAAATGATCTGTCCTGACGCTGGAGGAAAATACAACAACAACAACAACAACAACACACACACACACACACACACACACACACACACACACACCTTCAGTTACTTGTTGACTCGTCCAAGGAAGTCGAAGTGCACGGGATAAGAGTGTAACATGAAATGACTGAAGTTACTAAACGTGCCCTGGTCCACTGCAACCTGGCGTCACTCTGTTTATCGTCCACATTTGTCACTGACACACAGTACACACACTAACAGTTTCAGTTTCAGTAGCTCAAGGAGGCGTCACTGCGTTCGGACAAATCCATATACGCTACACCACATCTGCCAAGCAGATGCCTGACCAGCAGCGTAACCCAACGCGCTTAGTCAGGCCTTGAAAAAAAATTATTCACACACTAACAACAGCAAGGTACTAGTGTCTTTACACAAGGACATATTTTGATGAACGTAGCAAGAACAGTAATATATTCCAGAACGCCATCAATAGGCAGTCCACGCATGCCACCAAAAGGATGTTTAAACCCCAAGAACGACGAACAGGCCTATCAAACCCATAAGCGTCTATAAAGGTCTGCAAGGTTCATGATATAGAGCATTGCGCCGTATTAACTCTTTCCTTACGAACGGCGAAAGAGACGACGTAAACAGCGTTTCACCCCAATTACCATCATCAAAATATTGCAAGCGGAAGGCTCTTATACTGAAGACGTGAATGTTGACAAAGAATACCACAATTCTGACGACGGAAGCTAAAGGTTGGGTCATTCAGACACCCACTGGACATCCGAGGGGTCTGTGTAGAGGAGAAGAGAGGACTGGCCGTACTGAGTGAGTTAACTCTTTCCATACGAACGGGAAAGAGACGACGTTAACAGCGTTTCACCCCAATTACCATCATCAAAATATTGCAAGCGGAAGGCTCTTATACTGAAGACGTGAATGTTGACAAAGAATACCACAATTCTGACGACGGAAGCTAAAGGTTGGGTCATTCAGACACCCACTGGACATCCGAGGGGTCTGTGTAGAGGAGAAGAGAGGACTGGCCGTACTGAGTGAGTTAACTCTTTCCATACGAACGGGAAAGAGACGACGTTAACAGCGTTTCACCCCAATTACCATCATCAAAATATTGCAAGCGGAAGGCTCTTATACTGAAGACGTGAATGTTGACAAAGAATACCACAATTCTGACGACGGAAGCTAAAAGGTTGGGTCATTCAGACACCCACTGGACATCCGAGGGGTCTGTGCAGAGGAGAAGAGAGGACTGGCCGTACTGAGTGAGTTAAAGTGTTACACAACTGAACCTACACACTATGACACACTGCCGTGTGATCCATATCAACTGCGACACGTCGCGTTGTGTCATGTTTGATACTGTTCATTTGTCAATGCTGAACGGACGCAACATTCGAGTTTTCTTTCTCCCTCTCTCGCTATTTCACTTTTGAATTTCACATTGCTAATCGAAATATTCAGACGAATATAGGCTGAAAAGATTTTTAAAAAAAAAATTTAAAAAAAAAAAAAATGTGCCGTTAACATTCCTATCGAAACAAACCACCACAGCCGACACCACCCCATTAACAAATATATCTTTCATTTCACATACTGTACCATGAGTCACAAGTGCAAGAACCGACAACTACTTTTGAAGAAGAAGGCGAAGAAAAAAAAGTAAAAAAAAAAAAAAAAAAGAGAATCATGTCACATACTACTTCTGCACGCTTCATCCTACAAGTCATGGCGGGGGGAGGTGGGGTGGTAAATAAATGGGCATGCACGTAAAAGCCCATTCACGTATACACACGAGTAAACGGTGGCAGCGGCAGCCCAGTGGCAGACCACGAACGACGACGACGACGACGAAGAAGACGAACCCTTCCACCACCTCTCGTCGTCCCCCCAATCAGTCTATTTATAGCGACGTCTCCACTGGCCTTGGAAGGCGGAGGTCGGGGAAACCCAATCAAGCAACGTGGTGACGCAATGATCGAGCACGGGGTGCAGGCTGCGGTCGGGTCACAACGAACTCCAACACCAGACACACACCCTGACCGGGGTCGTTTACTCTAAATCGGGACGTGTTGTCGAACGCACGTACGCACGTCCGGCGCACGCGGGCACGCACAACACACACACACACACACACAAGGAGAGAGAGGAAGAGAAGTGTCATGTAGGCAGGTTGGGTCAGAGGGCTGAAAGCAAAACGTGGGAGAAAAGCCCACAGAGGATCAGTTGTGGAGGCTGTGTAGTCGAGGGCCGCAAGGCTGCAGACTGGAAAGTTTCCTCCTGTCGGTATAATGAGTGCCACCGCCGTTTGCACCCACTCAGCAAGTTAACTTCTTTCTCGGCACTGGAGTGAGTTCAACCGGCCAAGGTTATTATTTAGTATGCAAGCCGCTCTCTGCGCGCGCACCATGTGTATCTTCTACACGTGTGTAGGTTTCAATGTTTTTACACTACTTTTTTTTTCTTCTTCTTTTCTTTAATATAATATTATCACTTCTCATCGAGAACAAACCAAACGCAGCTAAAATCTTGCCACTACGGGAAGATAAGGTTTTACTTTATTTCACCATCTCCATCTCCACCTTATTTTTTTCCTTTATTTTTTTCTTGCTGCACCTCTGAAAACAACAGCAGCGGGTGTTGTTACAAGAACAACAAGAGAAACAAAAAGAAGCGACATGGGTGGCAAGAAGATTTGTGCCTCGGGGGTGTCCATGTTTTCAGTGTAAACAACGCTTGTCACTGTGGAATTCCTTTCTTGACCTGGCTTGTGGATGTGTACACACACACACACACACACACACACACACACACACACACACACACACACACACACACTGCTGCGGCTGACACAGTGCCCGCCGGTAAGATTTTTGCTGATTGTCTCCCTTGCTTTTTCCTTGTGAGACTTCGCACAAGTTGGTGTCAGTCATCTGCTTTTTGGTTGTTGTTGTTGTTGTTGGACTGATGACACGTGTAGTTTTCTGCTGTGTATGACATGATCGTACAGACTCAAATACACCACAGACATGGACGGTACACACACACACACACACACACACACACACTCAGACACACACACACACACACACATGTGGCATTAGACGTGACTATTTTCCCATGGTTGTTACGAAATCACCCCTCTTCCTCTCTCTCTCTCGTTCTCTCTCTCTCTGTCTGTCTGTCTCTCTCTCTGTCAGTGTGTGTGTGTGTGTGTGTGTGTGTGTGTGTGTGTGTTCAATCGTTCTATTTAAATTTTAGACTGAAGAAGTTATTTCGACGGAGTTTCCTTAATTTTTAAGCCGCCACGAAAATGCACTTAAGATACTGAAAAGAGCAGTTACAGTTGGAGTAATTGATCACACCAACCACACAACGTCATCATTTTAATAACCACCACCACTACAACTGCAACAACAACAATAATGATAATAATAACAATGACAGAAAGAAATTAACAACACAGCAAAAACACAAACGAATAAGAAATTGCTCTTTTTTTTTCTTTTTTTTTTTTTAGGCTGTCTATCAGTCGATCATACTGATAAAGAACAGATTATTGCAGTGCTGTTTTGCTTTGTCTGTATACCTTAAACTTGCTTTCTCCTTTCTTCACACCATCTTTGAACTCTTAATTCCCAACACTAATGTAGGATATATTTATTCACTTGCTTCTTTATCTCTCTAGTCTATAAATGAATAACTGACATAAAATGGCGATTGATTCGATTTGGTGTATTTAACGTTATATTGTAATATCTTTGAGATGAGAATTAAAAAATATTTAAAAAATGTTTTATTGAATAGGACATAAACAGGTAAATCACACACACACACCACACACACACATGAAAGAGGGGGAAAAACTGAAGAAAGCCGAAGATGAAGAGTTGACAGTGTTGAGCTAAACATTCAATATGAAACCACGTGCTTGTTTTCAGTTGTTTCTTTCTAAGATCAGGTTCGGTAGGTAGTTCACGGATTGGAAAGGCTTGTAGTCAGACTGGGTCATCTGAAGAAGAAAAACAGAAGACAAGGAAGAAGGAAGGAAGGGAGGGAGAGAGGAAGGGGTAAGGGTGCTGGAAGGAAGGAAAGAAAAAAAAAAGAAAGAAAGAAGGGAGGGAGGATGGAAGGAAGGAAGGAAATAAAGAAAGAAGGAAAGAAAAGCAGAAAGAAGGAAGGGAGGGAGGAAGGAAGGAAGAGGGAAAGAAAAAAAAGAAAGAAAAAAGAAGGAAAGATAGAAAGAAAGAAAGGGAGGGAGGAAGGAAAGAATGAAGGAAAGAAAAGAAAAAGAAAGAAGGAAGATGAAAGAAAGAAAGAAGGAAGGAAGAAAGAAAGAAAAGCATGAAGAAGAACCTGGCAGTGTTGACATAGTGTAATCAAAGTGACGGATACACGACATGTAGTGTGCTGGCTGTGTTACTGACACAAGCAGAATCACACAGTATTGATGGAATGCTGCTGCTGCTGCTGCTGCTGATGATGATGATAATGATGATGATGATGATGCTGATGAACTGACATATGATGGCGATGATGATGATGATGATGATGATGTTGATGAACTGACATATGATGGCGATGATGATGATGGTAATAATACAGCGATGTGACTTGGATGAACTATATTACCAAAGCAAGTGAGTTCACACAATGTTGCTGAAAAATTGACAATGATGATGGTAATAATACAACGATATGACTTGGATGAACCATATTACCAAAACAAGTGAGTTCACACAATGTTTCTGGAAAAAAATGACAATGATGATAATTATATCAACAAACATACACCATAGCGATGCTGTTTCTGCTGATAATGACATTGACACTGACCACCACCACCTCCATCACCACCACCAACAACAGCAACAGTGTTGCTGCTGCTACTTCTAATGGTATGATAATTAAAAGATATAGTAGTAATAATAATATAACAACAATAATAACAATGACAATAATGATAATAATGATGATGATGGTGATAGAAATTACAACACTAACTGAAGTACAGGTAGACGATGATGGTGATGATAACAACAATAACAACAATATTATGATTATGTTGATGATGATGATGATACTACTACTAGTACTACTACTACTACTACTAATGATAATAATAATAATAATAATAACAAGGTGATCTGATCATGATGATGATTATGATAATGACAATGATAATACGCCACTAGTACTAGCACCACTACTGCTGCTGCTGCTACTGCTCAGTACTGCTACTACTACTACTACTACTATGCTGCTGCTGCTGCTACTACCACCAGTAATGATACTGATGATGATAATGAAAAAAAACAACTGCCATCACTCATGCTGTTGACAGTCACACTAACTACAACAACGTCAACAAGACAAAACCACCAGAATAACACCCACCAGTTAGCAGCAGTAACAGCAGCAGCAGCAGCAGCAGCAGTAGCAGCAGTAGTAGTAGTAGTCTAGTAGCGGTCAGCATTCATTCACTCCAAACGCGAACCCGCTTTTCAAAAATAAAAATAAATTAGTGCTGCTCCTCAGTTCTTCGATCTTCCGTCACGCTGAGCTATCGGGGATCCACCCCAGCCAGCCCCTTCAAACACGCCGTCATTGTATTGTGCAGAGTGCGCGCTGTGCAGCGTGATGGTGTGGGACCCAAATTGGAACCTCCCCCCTCCCCGTCCTTTTCGCCCCCCACGGAGGTTTTTTTCTTTCTTCTTCTTCTTCTTCTTCTCTCCTCCGCCCGTGAAGAACTAGGGACAGGGGGAGACCCGAGGAAGTTTGGAACAGGGGGGGGAATTGAAAACAGGCCAGACACAGGATTCGATGTGTCAGCAGTTCCATACAGTGCATGCCTGTGCGTGCGGCTTGTGTACTCAGTGGCAAAAAAATAATTGATAAACACACACAGGCGTGCCCGCGTGATTGCTCGTGCACACACACACACACACACACACACACACACACACACGCGCGCGCGCGCGCGCGCGCACGCACGCACGAACGCACGTTGTGTGTGTGTGTGTGTGTGTGTGTGTGTGTGTGTGTGTATGTGTGTGTGTACTGATCTATCTCTCTCTCTCTATATATATATCAATATATATATCTATATGTATATATCTATATGTATATATCTGTGTGTCTTTGTGTGAGTGTGTGTGAGCGCGTCTGACTTGTATGCTGGCAAAAAATAAATACACACACACACACACACACACACACACACACACACATTGTGTGTGTGTGTGTGTGTGTGTGTGTGTGTGTGTGTGTGTAACTTAACGGCATTTGTTCGGAACCTGCATGTGGTATAGAAACCACACTTATCAGGTTGGTTGGTATGAATAAGACCTTCAATCTACTTATTATGAAGTGGTAAGCAGGTTGAAATGTCAAAGTACAGTTTAAAGTATGCTTTTCTGTATACATTTTTTTTTTGAAACCTTTTTAACATGTTGGAACAAATAATAATTATAATAATGATGATAAGGATGATAATGATAATAATAATGATACTATTACTACTACTTCTACCACTACTACTACTACTACTACTAATTTTTAAAATAGGTAAGAGTTTGTTGCTAGTCCTTTAGAAACCAAACATTTAATCTTCCAGACTACAAAATGCTTCAATATGAACGAAATGCCAACATGTACAACTGTGCAAACTGATTCAAAAGCAATTCAATACATCCTTACTGCGAATGTGCTGACACCCGCGCACAGACTAAACACAAGGGAATGGCCACAGCATAAAAATGATAATCATCATCGTGCATATAAACAATAATCATGTCTTTTTCACTTGCTTTTATCACACTCATAAGTACAAAGCGGCAAGTAGTCACATTAATTAGCCTTAATAAAGTTTTGGTGTTTAAAAAAAATTTTTAAGCATGTATAATAAATAGAATATTCTACACAAGGAGAGACTGGGGGTGGGGCGCAAGAACAAAAATGTATGGATAATTCATTAATTGACTAATTAATAATAATAATAATAATCGGATCATTTCATATACCAGCGGAACTCCATGACATAATGGTAGTTTGACACAGACTGCAGCTGCATCACCTAATTTCCAAAGTAAGATACAATGTTAGGCCTCAAGCATATGATATCACATGGTAACAATAACACTTTTTTTTTTCTTTTCCCCCCCCTTTTTTTTACGTGTTCTGCACGGGAACATAACGTATGGACTGTGTACTAAACTAAAGAGCTGTATCACACATCATCAATAAGAGAAAAAAAAATCAACAGTTGTTAGTCAAGCAACCGAATGGAAGCAACAAACTGAACTCAAACATTGGCTTTTTTGATATCCATGAGTTCTGAAAATCAGGATATTGTGAGTTTCTTCGTGCTATGTTATTCTTCCGTTTTGTACCTATGCTTAAGCTTACTGAGAAATATTCTCAAAAGAGGAACAGTCTTATTTATTTGACATCTATATAATTATTGTTTTGCCAACAATGGTATAAAGTAAAAAATAAAAGACAAGAAAAAAGGCATCAGTATGCATATGTGTATCAACTCCAAGGATAACAAAAGGCCTTTTTTGTCGACTGCATATTATAAGTATTCATACATCTTTCATACAACACTGCGATAAAGTCATGCTAGATGTACAATAATCGTCTTAATGCAAATGATCTATACCCTCTTTTTGAAAGAAAATAACATATTATATGTGCATTTTGCGTTTAAACATTTTTTTAGAAATATATATTACGTCTCATTCAGCATTACACACACACACACACACACACACACACACACACACACACACATATATATATATATATATATATAATTTATTTTAATTCCAAGACCATAAGCAATGATGCTGACTTACTAAACAAATTGAGAGGCAACATCTTAACAGAATTAAAAGAAAATATATTCTTATACTAAATGTTAATACTATATAAGAACTTTATGTAAGCATAGTAAATGTACAAAAAATGTAAAAAAAAACCAAATAAATAAATAGGGAAAGATAAAAGAACAGGCACGTTAAACCCCTGCATACAGTTCTGATCAGGGTGTCCGATAGAAATAGTAATATTAATTCTGTGGCAGTACTTTTTCATTAAAACATTATGTTCTTCAGTTTTCTTTTTACTTTTAAAATTATATTTTTTAAATTTTTTATACATTATTATTAGTGTTTCATTTCCTGTGCCAACGTTTTGTTTAATTTGTTTTCAATTCTGTGGCAGTACGTTTTCATTAAGCATTGTGTTCTTCATGTTCAGTTTTCTCTGTACTTTTCTCTTTTTTTAAAATTATAATTATTAGTGTTTCATTTCCACTGCCAACGTTTTTATTTTGTTTGGTTTTGTTTATCCCTTTTTTTCTTCTTTTTTTTTTAAAGAAGAAAATGCGTGATCATTTCCTTCATATAACACACACACACACACACACACACACACACACCCTTTTTACCTGTACTTTTTCAAAGCTTTTGAGAAGAAAGATACTTTCCAAAGCTCTGTTTCGATTAAAATACATTTCTTCTTTTACTTCACTAGGACAAGAAAACACTTTCAGTATCTACCCAACATGCAAACGGCACCATGTTCAAACTAAAAATTGTATTTGTGTTCCAAACACAATATAGCGCCATGTTCAAAATAAAAATCATGTTTGTGTTCCAAACATAATACAGCACCATGTTCAAACTAAAAATTGTATTTGTGTTCCAAACACAATATAGCGCCATGTTCAAAATAAAAATCATGTTTGTGTTCCAAACATAATACAGCACCATGTTCAAACTAAAAATTGTACTTATGTTCCAAACACAATATAGCACCATGTTCAAACTAAAAATTGTACTTATGTTCCAAACGCAATACAGCACCATGTTCAAACTAAAAATTGTACTTATGTTCCAAACACAATATAGCACCATGTTCAAACTAAAAATTGTACTGTGTTCCAAACACAATATAGCACCATGTTCAAACTAAAAATTGTACTTATGTTCCAAACACAATATAGCACCATGTTCAAACTAAAAATTGTACTGATGTTCCAAACATAATACAGCACCATGTTCAAACTAAAAATTGTATTTGTGTTCCAAACACAATATAGCACCATGTTCAAACTAAAAATTGTATTTGTGTTCCAAACACAATATAGCACCATGTTCAAACTAAAAATTGTATTTGTGTTCCAAACACAATATAGCACCATGTTCAAACTAAAAATTGTACTGTGTTCCAAACACAATATAGCACCATGTTCAAACTAAAAATTGTACTGTGTTCCAAACACAATATAGCACCATGTTCAAACTAAAAATTGTATTTATGTTCCAAACAGAATACAGCACCATGTTCAAACTAAAAATTGTACTTATGGTCCAAACACAATACAGCACCATCTCTCTCTAAATTGTATTTGTGTTCCAAATACAGCACCATGTTCAAACTAGAAATTGTATTTGTGTTCCAAACACAATATAGCACCATGTTCAAACTAAAAATTGTACTATGTTCCAAACGCAATACAGCACCATGTTCAAACTAAAAATTGTACTATGTTCCAAACGCAATACAGCACCATGTTCAAACTAAAAATTGTACTGTGTTCCAAACAGAATACAGCACCATGTTCAAAGTAAAAATTGTATTTGTGTTCCAAATACAGCACCATGTTCAAACTAGAAATCATGTTTGTGTTCCAAACACAATATAGCACCATGTTCAAACTAAAAATTGTACTTATGTTCCAAACGCAATACAGCACCATGTTCAAACTAAAAATTGTACTTATGTTCCAAACGCAATACAGCACCATGTTCAAACTAAAAATTGTACTTATGTTCCAAACACAATATAGCACCATGTTCAAACTAAAAATTGTACTGTGTTCCAAACACAATATAGCACCATGTTCAAACTAAAAATTGTACTGTGTTCCAAACAGAATACAGCACCATGTTCAAACTAAAAATTGTATTTGTGTTCCAAACACAATATAGCACCATGTTCAAACTAAAAATTGTACTATGTTCCAAACACAATACAGCACCATCTCTCTCTCTCTCTCTCTCTCTCTCTCTCTCTCTCTGTCTCTCTCTCATCCCCCCCACTCCCACCCTGTGTACATGTACCTACAAGCGTTATACAGTGACACCCTCTCATACGGGCGAAATGTTATCAGCACGTTGTTAGTTGTGCTTTTTTCATGTACTGTTTGCAATGACAGTAAAATTACGTTTTAAGAAATAACAAGTAAAAAGAAAGAAAGAAAGAAAGAAAAATAATCTAGGCGGCACATGACCACTGTCAGACGCCAAATAGGCTACTAAATAAATATATAAATAAACAAATCAACACATTTGCATCTCAGCAAAGAAGGCTATTACATTATGATTTTAATATCATCCAGACAATTCATGTGACTCCATTTGATTTAAACATTGTTAGATGAAGGTAAATAGACAAACTGATGATGTGATCAAGCCAAATTAAATGTTTTTAGTCCAGCCGACTGCCGAGGCTGTGTCAAGTCTTTTTCTTAATATTAACATATCTGAACAGCCCAAGGAGGATTATCTATGTATGTGTCTAGGTATCAATGTATCATATATATATATATATATATATATATATATATATATATATATATATATATATATACATCTATCTCTATCTATTTAGATACCTACCTACCGACCAATCTACCTATTGTTATTATTATTATTCTTAGTAGTAGTAGTAGTAGTAGTAGCAGCAGCAGTAGTAGTAACATTATCGTTGTTATTGTTGTTGTTGTTATTATTCGGCCCCTTTATTTTTAGACACATGGACATTGACAGACTGACAGACAGACTGACAGACATTAAGTCCGCCCTACATACTGATATTTAACAGACATGAGTACACAGATAGACAGACAGATTGATCGGTCTATCAACTGATAGACAGACAGACATATACAGACAGAACGAGGTAGATGAACTAGCAGACAGACAGTACACGTATTATATAGAATGACAGACACGCAGACAGAAAAGTAGGTAAACAGAAATTCTAAAAAAGGAATAGAGAAGCAAACAGGTAAATGAAAATAAAATAAAATAATAATAAAATAAATAAATAGGTAAACTAATTGATTAATTAATAAATGAATTGATAAACAAATAAATAAGTGGATACGTAGATAGATATGAAGAAAAAGGAAACAAGCAGACAAACAGGTAAATAATCTTTTTTTAAAGATAGATAGATAAGTGGATATCAGGTGGTGCCAAAAAAAACCACACAACAAAAACCACTTACAAGAAAAAAAAAGAGAAAAGAACAAGACAAAAAAGCGAAGCAAACACAGAGGACTTGTATGAAACAGATGTAAACGTGGAACTGAAGACACAGCGGAATAATAAAAATGATACATAAACCAGCAGATAAATGAATAAAAAAGAACAGACCGTGAATGAAATCATACAGGCCAAAGATTTGTTTCTTTGCTTCGATTTACACCCCCCCCCCTTCTCCCCACACCTCACCATCTGCTCCCATTTCTCTTTTCTTCGTCACTAATTTCGCGTCGTAAAGAAACAGGTATCCAGCAAACTGCACGCGCAAAGAAACTCGATGTCAAATCTCTTTTGTCGACAAATTCAACCTGAATCTCTTGAGCAGTGTACTCGATTTAAGTCTCTTTATCAATGCACGTACAACCCAGTTTTAACGCTAAAGATGAACAGAATATATAAACAAGCAATTCAGTAAATAAATAAACACACAAACACAAAACCAAACAAACGCCGAACACGCTAAGTACATGCAAATAGCCCAACAAGGCAAAATATTCAGACCTGGAACAATTCAGCAGAATGATACAGAATATAGCCAGAAAAGAGTAAAAAAAAGAAAAAAAGACAAAAAAAAAAGAAGACTGTATTGTAAATAAACAGATAGATTGATAGATAGCTTCACAGATAGATACATAGATAGACAAATAAACAAATAAATGAAATAGATAAGCTTCACAGATAGATACATAGATAGACAAATAAACTAACAAATAAATGAAATAGATAAATAAATAAATGAATAATAAACACATGAATAAATAAATAAATAAATAAATACATGAATAAACAAATAAATAAATAATTGAATGAATGAATAAATAAACAAACAAATAAATGAATAAATAAATGAATAGATAAATAAACAAACAAATAAATAAATGAATAAAATGACATAAATAAATGAGTACATAAATACACACACACACACACACACACACACATACACACACACCCAAAACCAAACCAGACAATAAAAAGGGCGGAACGTCACCGAACCTCATCACCATAAACGTAATGTCTGGAGAAGTCATTCATGGTGTACTGTCCGTTCCTGCCCTCATCGTCTTTCTCCTTCTTCTTATCATCGTTGAGATGAACACGACCACGACGATGATGACAACGACGACGATAACATAAGTGACAAACGTTGGCAGCTCTCGAAACTGTTGTACACCAGCTGTTATCTGACACTTAATTCAGCGTCATTTTCAATAGCTACATGAACGAGATAAGGAGAGTATAAGGCGACAAAATGAAACGACGGGCGCAATAGCCGAATGGTTAAAGCGACTTTCAATCTGAGGGTCCCGGGTTTGAATCACGGTGACGGCGCCTGGTGGGTAAAGGGTGGAGATTTTTACGATCTCCCAGGTCAACATATGTGCAGACCTGCTTAGTGCCTGAACCCCCTTCGTGTGTATATGCAAGCAGAAGATCAAATACGCGCGTTAAAGATCCTGTAATCCATGTCAGCGTTCGGTGGGTTATGGAAACAAGAACATATCCAGCATGCACACCCCCGAAAACGGAGTATGGCTGCCTACATGGCGGGGTAAAAACGGTCATACACGTAAAAGCCCACTCGTGTGCATACGAGTGAACGCAGAAGAAGAAGAAACGAAGCGCAATCCACTGAAATGATACGGAAGCATTGTGGAGAAAGAAACAGCAACAACAGTAATAACACCACCACCACCACCACAACAACAATAATGATAATAATAATGATTGCAATAGCAGTAACCATGATGATGAAATATTTGATATTTGAAAGCACGCCGATCCAGGTTAGAAATCCGAGCCAGAGAAAACTCAAACAAATGCGCCAACAATATCCTCCTCAACGTAGTTACTATGTAAACCGTCCAACCCATTTCCAGTTTAATCAAATGTCACACTTGGTATTGCAATGCAAAAGAATCATAGAACGTTTATTTTTTGTTTTGTTTTTTTAAGTGATATATTTAGTTCTTTTTTTTCTTTCTTTCTTTTTTTTTTTTTTTTTTTTTTTTTTTTTTACAGCTGTGTATGGATAATTCCACACGCTGTCATCCCTCTCGAAGTTGAAACTGAAACTGAACAGAATAGAATGACTCTTTCTAGCGTGGTTTTCCAAATCTTGACTGCCTTTTCTTTTGTTCAGTTCTGGGCTGGCTTATCTTCTGAAGATTCAGTTCGATAATAATGAACAAAAAAAACAAGGAAAGATCAAACAAACAAACAAACTAGAACATAGTTTGTTTACACAACCTGCTAAACGTTTTTGTTTGTTTGTTTGTTGTTGTTTGTTTCTTTTGTTTATTTGTTTTTCGCCCTCAACATACATCACCAATAAATGACCATTTCACACAATTTGAATTCTGTTGATTGCATTGCTGTGTGTATTGTTGTTCAACAAAAACCACTTCTCACGAGAAAATAAATCGATATATGTTGTTGTTGTTGTTGTTGTTTTAAGGTAAACATACGACAGCTTGATGCTATTATAATTATTATCGATTTATTTTCTCGTGAGAAGTGGTTTCTTTAATCTTTGTCATCAGTCCAGTATTGACAGATGAATGAATGAATAAATAAATGGTTAAATAGATATTAGATAAGTGAATGAATAAATGAATAGATAAATAAATAAACACAGAAGCAAACAAACAAATGAATAAACAGATAAATAAATAAATAAATAAATAAATAAATGAGTGAATGAATGAGCGGAAGAATCAACGAGAAAAAAAAAAAACTTATATGAAAAAGGCCTCAGCATGGAAACGGACCCTGCAGTCATCCAAACTCTCAAGTCCCACTAAGAAGCCCAAAAGCAAAGTTGGTTCCTGCTCAGTTCACAAGACTCCAAGCTATGTTCTTAATCAGAAAGATCTGTGGTGAATTTGGGGGGGAGAGGGGAAGGGGGTGGGGGAGCGGTGGAGGTAGTCCATCACTCCAGAAAGATGGATATGCCTCAAACCCCTTCCCGCCTGACACCAACACGTTAGGTTTTCAGTGGCCCGTGGGAAAGTTTGACAAGTTGATTGTGCCGATAAGAACTGTTTGGCACTGTGTACTTAGACAATTTCTTTTTTTTATATCACGTATTCGCTGGCATCTGTATGGGTTGGTAAGTATGGGTGGGTTGCTTGACATCGCTTGTGTTACATCGTTTTATCTTCATTCTATTTCTGTATTTCATTTACAGTTGTTTCAATTTTATTTAATTTCATTTTATTTTGCTTCTTTTTTTTCTGTTTTCCTGTTTTTATCAGTTTTTTTTTTCCACTTGATTTTTTTTTTTTCATTGTTTTGTTACTTACTTTTACTTAATAAATATTTTCTGTGTGTAACTCGTCGTTCCATTTCATGATCATTTCTTATTTTATAATTACTGAAGGCTGTATGTAAGTAGCTTTAGGAGGGAAAATGACGGAAAAATTGGAAGTTGACATTTTCAGTTGTTTTTTCTTTTTTTTTTTTTTTTTTTTTTGCCTGTCAAGGCATTTTACTGAGCGTTGGAGCTGTGTTGTGTACAGGTGTTATGTTGTTGTTTTTTTCTTCGCTTTACTTTGCACTGTATCCTGTTTTACTTATTTCATGTGAGGAATTTTGTTGGCGACTTCATTGACTGAAGATCGCACAGCAGCAGCATTCATTTGCCTATTCGTTTGTTCATTTATTTGTTATCAATTGATTAATCAACTTATTGATTGACTGATTAATTGACTAAGACTTTTATCTAGTCATTAATTTATTACCTATTCATTTAGACTTTATTTATTTATTGCTTGCTTGCTTATCTGTTTATTTGCTTGCATTCATTTATTAGCTTATCTATTTATTTATTTACTTATTTACTCATCTATTTTTTTCATTTGTCTAGTTGTTGTTTTTTTTTGTTTGTTTTTTTGTTTGTTTGTGTGTGTGTGTGTGTGTGTGTGTGTGTGTGTGTGTGTGTGTGTGTGTGTGTGTGTGTGTGTGTGTGTGTGTGTGTCTCTGTTGTAGTTGTTGTTGCTGTTGTTGGTGGTGGTGGTGGCGGCGGCTTTTTTTTCCATCTGTTTACGACTTACTACTTTGGCTTCTATTTGCTTTAGCATTTTATCCATTCTTTCAGTCAATTATTCATTTATCTACCAACGGTACTCATTACAGTTATGCGCCGTCAGTCAGATGTTTTACCCTTTCACTTTCCTTCTTTCATTTTTCCTACTTTTTTTCTAATTTCTACTTTTTTTCTACCTTTTTTCTAATATTTTTCTAATAATAATTGATTTGTCCGAACGCAGTGACACCTACTTGAGCTACTGAAACTGGGTTTTTTTAATTAATATTCACAACACTGGTGATACAGTTATAGTCATCACATCATTTCTCTCTCTCTCTCTATCTCTTTCTCACTCTCTCTCCCTCCCTTACACACACACACACACACGCGCGCGCGCGCGCACACACACAGGGGGAAAAGAGAGAGAGAGAGAGAGAGAGAGAGAGAGAGAGAGAGAGAGATACACACCGAGAGAGAGGAGAGATAAGAGAAGGCTTCTTGTTCATTAACGAAGTTATGATAACAACAACGTGTATGCGTGGGGAGGGGCCTCTCTTGAATAACTTCTGCACATCCGTATTCGTATCCGATCAGTATTTTCTCTGTCCCCATCCCTTCGCCCTCCCCTCCCCAACCCCTGAAGTTCCGCCCAAGTCACGAGACCAGAACACAGTGAGTCACGAGACCAGAAAACGACCAGATAAAAAGTAAGTCACGAGACCAGAACACAGTAACGAGACCAGAAAACAGTGAATCACGAGACCAGAAAACAGTGAGTCACGATAACAGAAAACAGCGAGTCACGAGACCAGAAAACAGTGAATCACGATAACAGAAAACAGCCAGTCACGAGACCAGAAAACAGCGAGTCACGAGACCAGAAAATAGCGAGTCACGAGACCAGTGAGTCACGAGACTAAAAACAGTAAGTTACGAGACCAGAAGACGACCAGAACATAGTAAGTCACGGGACCAGAAAACGACCAGAAAACAGCAAGTCACGAGGCCAAAAACAGTAAGTTACGAGACCAGAAAACGACCAGAAAAGAGTAAGTCATAAGACTAGAAAACGACCAGAAAACAGTGAGTAACGAGACCATAAAACAGTGAGTCACGGGACCAGAAAACGACCAGAAAACAGTGAGTCACGAGACCAGAAAACAGTGAGTCACGGGACCAGAAAACGACCAGAAAACAGTGAGTCACGAGACCAGTGAGTCACGAGATCAGAAAACAGTGAGTCACGAAGCCAAAAACAGTAAGTTACGAGACCAGAAAACGACCAGAAAAATAGTAAGTCACAAGACCAGAAAACAGTGAGTCACGAGACCAGAAAACGACCAGAAAACAGTGAGTCACGAGACCAGTGAGTCACGAGATCAGAAAACAGTGAGTCACGAGGCCAAAAACAGTAAGTTACGAGACCAGAAAACGACCAGAAAATAGTCACGAGACCAAAAACAGTAAGTCACGAGACCAGAAAACAATAAGTCACGAGACCAGAAAACGACCAGAAAACAGTGTCACGAGACCAGAAACAATAAGTCACAAGACCAGAAAACAGTAAGTCACGTAACGAAACCAGAAAAACGATGAGAAAGCATTGAAGGAAACAACTGGGTATAGACACTTGCGTGAAAAACAAGCACAGGCAGAAGGTATAATGTAATATCCACTCCAACCCAGCGTACACCGGCTAAACACAGTAACAGCAAGCTGAGATTAAAAAAAAAAGACAAAACAAAGTTGCCTTCGGGCTTTGCATAAATCGTAAAAAAGGGAGAAAGAAAAAAGAAAAAAACAAAACCAAAACAAGTGATAGTATCATATTATTATGCAGGATCACTTTACACAAGCACACAACTGCACGCACAAGATATTCTACTGTAGGACACCTCGCCTCTGTCTGTCTGTCTGTCTGTCTGTCTCTCTCTCTCACTCTTTGTGTCAGTCAGTTTCACTTTGTCTGTCTGCCTGCCTGCTTCCCTCTCTCTCTCTCTCTCTCTCTCAACAGAGATAATTTATTCAAACATGTCATTTTGTGACATTAAAGGAAAACAACAACAACAAAAAACAAAAACAAAAAATACAAAACAAGAACTTGTAGATAGTGCTCAAAACCACTCTTCCACAATCTCCGTCTCTCCCTCTCCGTCTGTGTGTGTCTGTTGGTCTGTCTCTCCCTCACTCCCATCTCTCTCTCTCCCTTCTCTTCCCCCCTCTCTCTCTCTCTCCCTCTCTCTCCAACTTCCCACCCCTTTAACCAACCTTCAAGGTAAGGACATTTAACATATCAGTCTGAACTCTGTGTGTGTGTGTGTGTGTGTGTGGTTTTGTGTCTCTTCCTCACCCCCCCCCCTTTACTCTCTCTCTCTCTTTCTTTCTCTCTGCTAACGCGTACTGTCAGCCTGACACTCACCCCCCCCTCTCTCCCCCCCCCCGTTCCTTCTTTCCCTCCTTCTTCACCCCCCACCCCCTACTGTCTGCGCCCACCCCCCTCCCTTCCCTCATTTTTACCCAGATTCAAACTCTTTATAACTCCTACCCTCCCCCCCAATCCCCGTTTCTCCTTGACAAGCAGTAACAAGTGTCAGATGTCCTGAGGAAGCCGTGACTCATCTATCAACTATCCGCCACCACTATTGAGGTAGTGTGCTTACAGCCACAGACAGACACAGAGACAGACACACTGAGAGACGAACAGAGAGACAGACAGACAGACACTCACACACACACACACACACACACACACACACACAAAGACGCCTGACACGTTTATACACAGGTGTGCGGACCACTGAAGCAGAAGCGCCCCCGCGAGCGCGTGTTTGTGTGTCTGTTCGTGTGTGCTTGCTTGCGTGCATGTGCGTGTGTGAGTGAGTGAGTGTGTGTGTGTGTGTGTGTGTGTGTGTGTGTGTGTGTGTGTGTGTGTGTGTGTGTGTGTGTGTGTGTGTGTTCACTTTGTCAGACTGACACAACTGCAGGCATGCAAAGCGCACTTGTTCAAGTCTGGGTCGTCTCTGGGGCGAAGGACTAGTTTTAAACTTCTGTGTCGCCAAGTTTGTGAAAGCTTCATTTTAGTGTGATGAAAAAAACCCCCACAAAATACCCGTGTGTTCTGGGCTTTTGTTGCTGTGGTTTTGTTGTTGTTGTTGTTTTCTATGCAGAAGAACAAACGTGCCTGTGCACGCGCACACACACAGACACACACACTAACACATGTACACAAACACAGACACACACACACACACACACACACAAGGGCGCACGCACGCACGCACGCACACACACAGACAGACACACATACACACAGACACAGACACACACACACACACACGTACACAGACACACACACGTACACAGACACACACACACACACACACACACACACACACACACACACACACACACACACACACGTTCACAGGTCAAGCGGAGGGGTAGGGGTCAGTACGTCGGAGGGAGTGATGTAAAGGGACACATCGACAGACAGACAGACAGAATGACTGACAGACAGACAGACAGAATGACTGACAGACAGACTGATAGAATGACTGACAGACAGACAGACAGAATGACTGACAGAATGACTGACAGACAGACAGAATGACTAACAGACAGAATGACTGACTGACAGACAGAATGACTGACTGAATGACTGACAGACAGACTGATAGAATGACTGACAGACAGACAGACAGAATGACTGACAGACAGACAGAATGACTGACAGACAGACAGACAGAATGACTAACAGACAGAATGACTGACTGACAGACAGAATGACTGACTGAATGACTGACAGACAGACTGATAGAATGACTGACAGACAGACAGACAGAATGACTGACAGACAGACTGATAGAATGACTGACAGACAGACAGACAGAATGACTGATAGAATGACTGACAGAATGACAGACAAACAGACAGAGCGACAGGGAGACAGACAGACTAACAGACAGACAGAAAGATAGAGAGACAGACAGAATGACAGACAGACAGACAGATAGAAAAGGACAGAGAAGGGACAATGAGGGAAGAGAGAAAAACGAAGAATCCAAAATGTTTTTATTCAAGAATTAAGATTTTAGAGTGTGTGTAAGTGTGTGTGTGTGTGTGTGTGTGTGTGTGTGTGTGTGTGTGTGTGTGTGTGTGTGTGTGTGTGTGTGAGTGAGTGAGTGTGTGTGTGTGTGTGTGTGTGTGTGTGTGTGTGTGTGTGTGTGTGTGTGTGTGTGTGTGTGCGTGTGTGTGTGAGAGAGAGAGATGTACCTGCTGAAAAAAGTTCACACACATACATAGACACACGCACGCACGCAGACACATACAAACACACATACATAATTATACGCCCGCATGAACTCACACACACCCACACACACACACACACACACACACACACACACACACACAATCGCTCGCATTCAAGAAAATTATCCAAATCACCTTAAAGTATATACAGAGGGTTCAGATTTTGATAACAATCAGGCAGGGGCAGCATTTATAATTCCGTCATTAAAAGTAGAGAAGTACTATCAAATCGGTAAAGATTTTTCAGTATTCACAGCAGAACTTATGGCTATATTAATGGGATTAAATCACCTACTAGATCTTCCCATTACCATATTTCAAGTGTTATTTTCTGTCGATTCTAAATCTGTATTACAAGCATTAAAATCTTTTAATTTGAAGGCAAGAGGAGAACTGAGCGGGTGGATCGCTGTGCGAAAAAAACGCAATGAACAGTTACAATGCCATAGAAATTCGTTTTCCATATTCATTACAAGGTTATTCTTTTCTGGAGAAAACTTGCTGGAACCATGTCAATAAACTAAAACAGGTGTCTGACCCTGGCAAAGAAAATACGACAATAGCTCGTGGAAACTTGATCGCATGTTTTCTTTTAAAACAAATAAAGGACACCACAGTAGCAGAAGGCTCACCAGTCTAATATACAGACTACGACTGGATGCCATAAAAACAAAATATACTTCTAATGTGACTTGCATTTGCGGCAATGAAATTACCCCTGCGCATATCATCCATGAATGTGAACAGTTAAAACCATATTTACCTTTGTCATTTACAAAATCTGCAGTTCCATCTGCTTCCATTAGAAATGTCTTATATGATAATCAACATGTGTTTAAAATAGTTTAGAGTTTAATTTGGAGCCCAGCTGGCTCTTTGTTGTAATTCTACTGGTTGACTGGTTAGTTTATTTTATTTCGTTTATATTCTTTTTTATGCTAATTGATGTGAGAGGAACAAGGAAAGTAGTGATGATTTAAGGCATGGGTGGGGTGGGGGAGATGACGGATTTTCGTCTAAAATCACAAATGTGGATAAACGTTAAGCAAAAGAAAGAACACACACACACACACACACACACACACACACACACACACACACACACTCACACACGTAACCCCACCCCCACTCTCCTCCACACACCACTTCTCTGAATCTCTCTCTCTCTCTCTCCAAACACGAAACTGGTCCGAATCTATCATACTACCTATACATAAGAAGAGCGACCTGGAGAACCCTGACAATTACAGAGGTATTTCCTTGTTAGATGTTGGGGGTAAATTATACAGCGACATTCTCAATAAAAGATTAAACAGATGGGTCGAGGATAATAACTTAATTGATGCATCCCAAGCCGGATTTTGAAGAAGATAAGATAAGAATAACTTTATCATCTCCAACTGGAGAAATTTGGTCAGGTGCATTATCACAACATAGACAAGTAAACAACATGGGGACCATAACTGTAAAAGTCAACAACAGCTTTTACGAATATTACGAAGACACAAATGTAAAAAATATCACATACACCGTTTCATACATACATCCACACACTGCAGGTAATAACTAGTATTCTTAATGTAAAAACAGAAAGAATTAAGAAACATTATTTGAATATTATTATAAACATAGCCTACTATACTGCACAGGGAAACTATGCCACTGTCGACCGCTTTTTGACTCACTTGTGTAAACAAAGTGAGTATGTTTTAACCCGGTGTTTGGTTGTCTGTGTGTGTGTGTGTGTGTGTGTGTGTGTGTGTGTGTGTGTGTGTGTGTCCGTGTGTGTGTGTGTCCGTGGTAAACTTTAACACTGACATTCTCTCTGCAAATACTTTGTCAGTTGACACCAAATTAGGCATAAAAATAGGAAAAATTCAGTTCTTTCCAGTCATCTTGTTTAAAACAATATTGCACCTCTGGGATGGGCACCAAAAAAAAAAAAAAATTAAAAAAGAAGCCTAATTATATGCAAACTGCATTTACTGTTATATTTTATTTTTTTGTATTCTCTAAACTTGACACTTTGACCTCTTATTCTGACACAACAAGATAGTCATTATTATAATTTTTTGTTCAAACAGGAACTTCTTTTGCTAAGCATGGAATTTTTATTTATTTTGCAAACGTTTGGTGCAGAGAGTAAAAAAGGGAAAATACTCTGTAATTAATGCTAGGGGACTTAATTTATCACAAGTGAGTCTTGAAGGCCTTGCCTCTCTTGTTTTTTTTTGTTTTTTTTAAATACTCTTCTAGCATTAGTTAAAAAAAAAACCAAACAACTAATTTCTTATAATAAGTTCTATGTTGTGTTCATCGATTTCAGAAAGGCTTTCGATTTGGTGAACAGACAGTATCTCTGGCTGGTTTTGAAAAAGAATGGAATCAGGGGTAAAATGTACGATGCGATCAGAAGTATGAACGAAGTGGTGAAACCGAGCGTTCGTGCGAGTGGAGATTGCACTGAAACATTCATCTGTCCTCGTGGATAAAAAACAAGGTGAAATTTGTGTTGCCCAGTATTTTCATTATTATTATTATTTTGCTTATCAATGAACTGGTAAATGATGCAACTATCTCCATACGAACGGCGAAAGAGACGACGTTAACAGCGTTTCATCCCAATTACCATCATCAAAATATTGCAAGCGGAACGCTCTTATACTGAAGAGGTGAATGTTGACAAAGAATACCACAGTTCTGACGACGGAAGCTAAAGGTTGGGTCATTCAGACACCCACTGGACATCCGAGTGGTCTGTGTAGAGGAGAAGAGAGGACTGGCCGTACTGAGTGAGTATTTTTTTAATGGTAAGCATGGTGTGACGTTAACCCCAGACTTGGTTGAAATTTTGATTGCTGTTTGCTGACGATGCTTTGCTGCTGTCTTTTTCTGTTACTGGTCTGCGGCGACAGCCAGATATGAAGGAGGCTTCCAACTGGCGGAATCTAACGTTTAATTTAGAAAAAAACTAAAGTAGTTGTGTTTCGTAAAGGGGGTTATTTTGCAGCAAGAGAGAAGTCTTGGGTTTTTTTTCGTAACATAAAATTAGAAATCGTTAATCAGTGTAAGTATCTTGGTGTTGTTTTTTTCTTCTTCCCTTTCCTTTACTCGCACAACTGAAGACAGAGCAGCTAAAGCAAAAAGAGGAGTCATTTGTATTTTAAAGTTATTGTGGTCACTCGGTGAAAAACATCCAAAAGTATTCTTTAGGTTGTTTGATTGCCAGATTCCACCAGTTTGGGGATTAATTGCAGACCATACTATGAAAGAAAGAGTTCATCTGATTGCTTTGAAAAGGTTATTAAATGTTAGTATTAAAACACCTAATGCTCTTGTTTATGGAGACAGTGGAAGCTACCCTCTCTATATCAATACATATACAAGATGTGCAAAACACTGGCTAAAACTAACGAGAATATCAGAAGAACGTGTACCTTTGAAAGCGTATAAAATGTTGCTGACCCTCCACTCTAGAAATCATTACAGCTGGGTTTCCGTCCCTTGTTTTATTTGTATAAATAAGGTTTTGGAGAGGTGTGGGAAAACGAAGGCGTTCAGAATGTTCACATTTTTCTCAGCGAATTTAAACAAAGACTGACTGACTGTTTTGTACAAGGATGGCAGAGTGAGCCAACAAGCAAAGATAGATATAGTTTTTACACTTCATATAAGCAAATATTTGGTGTGTGTCAATATCTCTTTGACTTAAAGCATACGGTGTTAAAACGAACTTTAACCAGATTTAGGCTGGGTGTGTCAGCTTTACTAACTCACCATTATCGTTATTCCAGGAACGTTTCATCTGACTGTTCATTTTGTATAGGTGTCTCAGAAAGTGAAATTCATTTTGCATTTGTATGTCCCAAATATTCTGATCCCGGGAAAGGTACATCCCCAGCAAATATTAAAGGCATTCCTCTGATTTCAGGTTATCTTAACTGATGTATGATGCCACTCCACTCCACTATGTGGAGTGGTGGCCTAGAGGTAACGCGTCCGCCTAGGAAGCGAGAGAATCTGAGCGCGCTGGTTCGAATCACGGCTCAGCCGCCGATATTTTCTCCCCTTCCACTAGACCTTGAGTGGTGGTCTGGACGCTAGTCATTCGGATGAGGCGATAAACTGAGGTCCCGTGTGCAGCATGCACTTAGCGCACGTAAAAGAACCCACGGTAACAAAAGGGTTGTTCCTGGCAAAATTCTGAAGAAAAATCCACTTCGATAGGAAAAACAAATAAAACTGCACGCAGGAAAAAATACAAAAAATGGGTGGCGCTATAGTGTAGCGACGCGCTCTCCCTGGGGAGAGCAGCCCGAATTTCACACATAGAAATCAGTTGTGATAAAAAGAAATACAAATACAAAATACAAATACATGTACGTATAGGCTGGCATGGCATCTGACTGATGCATTTCATGTTGGAAATAACGCCATGTCATTGACCAGTCAACCTGAAACATAATTATGTTGGTGTTTGTTCATCATTTTACATCCCCCCTTTGTGATCCCACCCCCTTGACATGGGCAGATGGCCTGCTTCAATTAAACTTCTTGTTCTTTCTCTCTCTAAAGTATCAAAGTGTCGAGTATCTCCCTTTGTCATCAAGAGTCACCCATGCTGAATGCTTTACACAGGGGAATTACGCATGCAGTGCAGTGTAAATTGTTGCATGACATGCATGGAATCTTTACACAGGAGAATTACGCATGCGTGTGTGTGTGTGTGTGTGTGTGTGTGTGTGTGTGTGTGTGTGTGTGTGTGTGTGTGTGATAGTCAGTCGTGTCCGACTATGACCATCAGAACAGCAGAGGAGCAACTGCTGTTCCGACTATCTGGGCTAGAATTTGATTATAGTGGAGAGTGTCTTGCCCAAGTACATCCCCACTCTCTCGGCCAAGAGGGTTTTAGGACAGTTGGCGTTGGGATGGTTCCCAAAGGACAACTAGCCCATAAGGCTGTAGCGCTAAGAGCTAGTGCAATTTTGCCTCCTAGTTTGAGAGTCATAGTCCTTCACAAAAGACTAAGCTGTAAATAGTTTCCCATTGACTGAAGAAACCATTGATAATACAGCTCTCACTTCGCTGTTGGCCCAAATGTAAACTTATGTCAATCTGTGATATAAGCTGAGTGTTGGGCTAATTACGCATGCAGTGCAGTGTAAATTGTTGCATGACATGATGGAATCTTTACACATGGGAATTACGCATGCAGTGCAGTGTAAATTGTTGCATGACATGCATGGAATGCTCGGTTCAGCACGAGGGGATGCTCATGTGGGTGGAAGGGAGATGGAGGTGGTCGCAGAGTTGGGGAGGAGGAGAGGTGTGTGTGTTCGTTCTTTAGTTTAGCGTCTTTTCACTATCAGTGATATTAGACGTTTAAAAAAAAAAGGGGGGGGGGGGGGGGGAATGGGGGGGGGGGGGGGGTTGGGGGGGCAGTGAAGTGGAAAACAGAAAAAAGGTAAAGTAGAAAACTAGCGTAAAATGTATAACTAACATGCAATTACATTTAACAGTAACAATTCAATAATGATAATAATAATAATCAGAAACCATTAACACAATTCTGAAGTGCATAAAAAGAATGTAGAAATAGGGCTATGAACTAATGCCTGTGAAAGTTCGACCATAAGAACCTCGTCAGAAATAACTTTACAAAAGTCATCTGCAGAATTATTATTCTCTTTGAAATACTTGGGCAAGAAGGTACGTAACTGCTGACAGTGAAACAAACAATGATGCAAGCTGAACTGCTTACCACAGATGCATGTAACATTTTTACTAAACTTTATCTTCAGCGCATCAAGTTTTATACGGAAGAAAGTAGAGGTTATTAATCTTGTATAGCAAGCTGATGGATTCTGTATCTTTTCTTTAATAATATTCTCGGGGAATAATGTCCCTTTATGTTTTAAAAACTTTAACTTCCATCGGTTATGAAATCGACCCCATGCTGATTTTTCTAACAAAGTGTATGCCTCTTTTACGGAAAGACGGACATGTATTTTTGTCGATTTTTCTGAATCTTGTGCTCCTCTTTTAGCTGCTTTATCAGCAGTTTCATTGCCTTTAATGCCCACATGAGAAGGAACCCAACAAAAACTGCCCTCAGTCCCTTTAATCCTTAAACAATGTACAAATGATTTGCCTCAATAACTAAGTCAGGTCTTGTTTCAAGGCTAAATAATTCCAGAGCATAAAGTACTGATTTGGAATCAACAAAGAATGCTATTTTCGAGAAAACTATTTGATGGCTCACTAAGTAGTTCAGAGCTTGATTAATAGCAATTAGCTCAACCGTGAATATGGAAAGATGTTTTCCAATAAAGTAAGATTTTTCAACTTTAAAGTCAGGAATATAGAAAGCCGCACCAGCATTTTTGTCATCAAGAATAGATCCATCTGTAAATATATTGAAATGATTCTGATATTTTTCTGTTATATGAATCCTGGCAGTACTTGTCGTGATATTGATGTTTTCTTCCTTTTTTGTTTCAGAATATGTGATATCAAAATCTGCTTTCAACATTTCCCAAAAAAGGAACAGGAGTATGATGTGGTTTTGCAGCTAACTCTTTCATGTTAACATAAGATTCTTTTAACAGATTTGAAATGTAAGTTGCAACTGTTTCTTGTGATGGAATGGCTTTAGCTCTTTTAGCAAAATCAATGTCAGATCTTACTGTCAGTTCATCAGCAATGGATTTTTTTGTCATTGAAGTGTATCACACAGCGAATTTTGCTGTTGCTAACTCACGACGTTCATTTAAGGGAAGAATTCCGGCTGTTTTGTACGTTTCCTGGTTGGATGCATGAGAGGGCACTCCGAGGGCAATTTTGATAGCCTTACAGTCTACACTTT
>NC_134892.1:2677750-2682750 GCF_041734735.1 Babylonia areolata | reverse complement strand
GTCTTAGTTTTGCTTGAGAATGACATTTCAGACGTCTTAGTTTTCCTGGAGAATGACGATTCAAACTTCTTAGTTTTGCTTGAGAATGACGATTCAAACGTTTTACTTTTGCTTGAGAATGATGATTCAAACGTCTTAGTTTTGCATGAGCATGATGATTCAAACGTCTTAGTTTTGCTAGAGAATGACATTTCAGACGTCTTAGTTTTGCTGGAGAATGACGATTCAAAAGTCTTAGTTTTGCTTGAGAATGACGATTCAAACGTTTTACTTTTGCTTGAGAATGATGATTCAAACGTCTTAGTTTTGCATGAGCATGATGATTCAAACGTCTTAGTTTTGCTAGAGAATGACATTTCAGACGTCTTAGTTTTGCTGGAGAATGACGATTCAAACATCTTAGTTTTGTTGGAGAATGACGATTCAAACTTCTTAGTTTTGCTAGAGAATGATGATTCAAGCGTCTTGGTTTTGATGGAGAATGACGATTCCAACATCTTAGTTTTGCTTGAGAATGACGATTCCAACATCTTAGTTTTGCTTGAGAATGACTATTCAAATGTCTTAGTTTTGCTTGAGAATGACGATTCAAACTTCTTAGTTTTGCTTGAGAACTGCGATTCAAACGTCTTAGTTTTGCTTGAGAACGACGATTCAAACGTCTTAGTTTTGCTAGAGAATGACGATTCAAACGTCTTAGTTTGCTGGAGAATGACGATTCAAACTTCTTACTTTTGCATGAGAATGATGATTCAAACGACTTAGTTTGCTGGAGAATGATGATTCAAACGTCTTAGTTTGCTGGAGAATGATGATTCAAACTTCTTACTTTTGCATGAGAATGATGATTCAAACGACTTAGTTTGCTGGAGAATGATGATTCAAACGTCTTAGTTTTGCTTGAGAATGACGATTCAAATGTCTTTGTTTTGCTTGAAAATGAAGATTCAAACGTCTTAGTTTTGCTTGAGAATGACGATTCAAACTTATTAGTTTTGCTAGAGAATGATGATTCAAGCGTTTGAGAATGACGATTCAAACGTCTTAGTTTTGCTTGAGAATGACGATTCAAACGTCTTAGTTTTGCTTGAGAATATGACGATTCAAACGTCTTAGTTTTGCTGGAGAATGACGATTCAAACGTCTTAGTTTTGCTTGAGAATATGACGATTCAAACGTCTTTGTTTTGCTTGAGAAGGATGATTCAAACGTCTTAGTTTTACCAAAGAATTGCTTGAGAATGACGATTCAAACGTCTTAGGTTTGCTTGAGAATGACGATTCAAACGTCTTTGTTTTGCTTGAGAAGGATGATTCAAACGTCTTTGTTTTGCTTGAGAAGGATGATTCAAATGTCATAGTTTTACTAAAGAATGATGAATCAAACGTCTTAGTTTTGCTGGAGAATGATGATTCAAACATGTTGATTTTGTTTCAGAATGACGATTCAAACGTCTTAGTTTTGCTTGAGAATGACGATTCAAACGTCTTAGTTTTGCTTGAGAATGACGATTCAAATGTCTTAGTTTTGCTTGAGAATGACGATTCAAACTTCTTAGTATTGCTTGAGAACTGCGATTCAAACGTCTTAGTTTTGCTTGAGAATGACGATTCAAACGTCTTAGTTTTGCTAGAGAATGACGATTCAAACGTCTTAGTTTCGCTTGAGAATGACGATTCAAACATATTAGTTTTGCTTGAGAATTACGATTCAAACGTCTTAGTTTTGCTTGAGAATGACGATTCAAACGTCTTAGATTTGCATGAGAATGACGATTCAAACATCTTAGTTTTGCTTGAGAATTACGATTCAAACGTCTTAGTTTTGCTTGAGAATGACGATTCAAACGTCTTAGATTTGCATGAGAATGATTATTCAAACGTCTTAGTTTTGCTTCAAGTCCCGAACGGCGTGAAACCAGGAAAAGACCACACGTATCTTTCATTTAAACCGTGTCTCAGAAATTCAGAATGAAAGAATGAAAACACATTTTAGAACTTGGTGATAAACATATGACGGAGTGATTAACATGGAATCTTTGTCCAAAAGATGCAGTTTTGAGACAGAATGCGTTAAAATCATAAACATTTTTTTTAAACATGGATCATTCAGGTCTTGGCACAATGAACAGCAACATACACACACACACACGTATATATTTACACACACACACACACACACACACACACACACACACACACACACACACACACACACACCGACGGTAGTATCAACAACATGCAAAACCAAACACCAACAGTAATATCAAAGGCTAAAAGCTCTGTACCCTTTCACAGCCATCGGGACAGTGACTGTTCATCCACAGTATCCAGTGCTCGGCAAACCCTCTTCCTCCGCCCCATTAACCCTCCCCAGCCCAACTTCGTGAAGTATGCACACGCTAAATATCCCGAAATCCATGTCAGCGTTCGGTGGGTTATGGAAACAAGAACATACCCATCATCCACATCCCGGAAAACAAAGTATGGCTGCTTACATGGCGGGGTAGATAAACAAAACGGTCATACGCGTAAAATGTTACATGTTCTGAGTGTGTATGTGTGTGTGCCTGAAATCTGATTGAATGAAATCAGAGAATGAAGTAAGTGCCAGTGCAGATGTTGCACCCATGTAGGCAGCCTGTCAGTGTCAAAAAACCCCCGTAGTTGCAGCCTGTAGGGCCCAACATATGATCCAACGTGTTCTAGTTAAAGCGCTTAGAGCTTGAGTCTTCTGACCGTGGATCTGTAGCTGATATGTAGAGTTAATTTCATATCATCAAATTCGAGACGTCACAATTGGAGAATGGAGAATATCGGAGTAAAAGGATAGCCTTTCCCAAGGCACAAACAACCATGCCGAAACGGGGCCCGAACCCTGATCACTGGTGAACACTGGGATAAGCCGTGACCACGCCAAGGTGCCTCCGGCAATACCACTAACATCATTAAACACACACACACACACACACACCAACGATATCAACAACACGAAAAACGCTGCGTCTGCAAAGACCATGAAGAGTCGATAGTGTCAGGGGAAAGGTTTACACTGGCTTCCCGGAGCTCATAATCCCAAATCCCCAAAAGTCAGTCAAGGTAAAGTTCTTCAGGTAATCAAAGATCTACCGTGATTTCATGAAAGTGGCCAATCTACGTGTATCTTCGGATGCAACGTAATTGCATTTGTCTTTGGAAGCAGATGGACGTTTCTTTTGTTGATTTTGTATTTAAACTCGCGATTATAAAATGCATTTAAAAAAAAAAAGAAAAAAAAAGAAAAAAAAAAAAAAAAGAGAGATAGAAAGAAAAATCCTGAGCAAGTGTTTATAGACAATATGAATAGAATTGTGCAACCAACATCCATCTACATGAATATCTAGTCATCAGCCCCATCCAGATGTAATATGCAGCTTCTGTTAAAACGTGTGTGTGTGTGTGTGTGTGTGTGTGTGTGTGTGTGCGTGCGTGAGTGCATGTGTGTGTGCATGTGTGTGTGTGTGCGTGTGTGTGTCAGTGTGCGTGCAGTGCGTGCATGCGTGAGTATGCACAAGTTTTTATATTGATATACACTTGTATGTATCTTATTTGTACTGTATCTGTGTTTGTGTATGATTTTCGATTTATGTTCGCCCCCAGTATTCCTTGTGACCCCGGTACACTTGGTAATAAAGACATATTCTATTCTATAAATAATAAAAAGTATCATAAAGACCCCGGGAAATTATTATTTGAAACTGAGAGAGAGACAGACAGAGAGACAGAGACAGAGAGAGAATGAACACTTCAATGTCAATAGCTTTACAACCCTGACAGCATGGGATACACACTACAATCAACAACGTGTAACAATAGTAATACTGCTGATGAAAACAAAATCCAAAACTAATTGATAGTAACCGACAATTTGTAAAAAGTAGTTGCAATTCGACCATCCATACAAAGTAATTTGATGTGAAGAAAGTATAACATTTATGTACGTTCCATGTGAAGCTGTCAACACATAATCTATTTTTCTCTACGAACAATACCGGCTGTTTTGCTCTTTTTCGTCCAAGATTATTCGCTTTGGCAATATACTTAACAAGTGACTGTGCTAATGTTTCCTGATGTATATTAAGCACTCCAAAAATACCTTCATTTTTTGCTAAATTTGTTTTAAAGACAACACACTTTTCACGAATATCATCACTGGCCAAACAAGAAATGTATCTCATCCTCTCTCAAATGGCCCCATATCGGAAAAGGGGAAAGAATCGATGGGTCAGTTTGAAACTACTTTTTAAAAAGCACGAAATCCCATTGTTCTCGACCTAAATCTGGCCAGACGTGTTCTATGACACTTGTTGGTCACAACTGTGATCTATTTTTCTGCTTGAAATATACTTTTAAAACTATAAAACCACCAATATTTATCAGTGATTTCCATTTTACAGTGTGAATCTGGTTATATGAAGCAATAAGTCTATCTTCGAATTCTGAAACAAATCCTTCTTCACTTCTAACTCCCTGATACATCCATACAATTCCAAATCCATTTATAGTTAATTTCTTTACAAGATATACCCCGGAAGTTTTCCTTCCCTCTCTCATGTTAATTTCATATGCCTGTTTACATAATTTCGATGTGGGTAGCCTTATCAATTTCAACCAGTATTTTATACATTTCACATATGGTTTAATATATAATGGGTATCTACCAGTATCTCCGTATAATATAGTATTTGAAGCATGTAACAGAACATTTAAGAAACGTTTAATCGGAGAGGTATGCACTTTTTTTTTTTTAATCTTTGTTATCAGAAAGCCCCGAATTTCGGCGCCGTATGTTATCATTGGTTCTATTTGAGCATCAAAAAGTTTCCAAAATACGTACGAATCTATCGAACCTAATTGAAGTCAACATCTTAATATTTCTACAACCGCTTTCCTTTCTTTCTTAACTCACTCAGTACGACCAGTCCTCTCTTCTCCTCTACACACACCCCTCGGATGTCCAGA
>NC_134892.1:2665250-2672750 GCF_041734735.1 Babylonia areolata | reverse complement strand
AGGGGGGTGGGGGGGCTCTGATTTTGCAACGCTGTCCAAGACGGATTTGTTTTATTACAGCAACAACAACAACAACAAATAAATCGTATCTTGGTTTCTATGTTTTGAAACTTTTATGGACGACTTTCATGTGTACGATGAGTTGAGAGGGGGACACACACACACACACACACACACACACACACACACACACACACACACACACACACACACACACACTCGCGCGAACACATATTCACTCACACATATAGAAACAGGCGTGCACACACATACATGCGCACACGTATTCACACATGCGCATGAAGGCACATGCACATTTTTTTTCCAAACACGCGCGCGAACACACATACCCGCACATACACGCGGACACACAAACAAAACGCGTTTGCGCAAACGCACGTGTGTGGGTAGGGAAGCTATTTATGCGCCACACTCAACATTAACAATGGCACAGGGATGAACTAACGTTCTTTAAAGTGTGTGCGTGCGTACGTGCGTGCGTGCGTGCGTATGTGTGTGTGTGTGTGTGTGTGTGTGTGTGTGTGTGATGTATTTTTATGTTTGTGTGTGTGTGCATGTGTGTATGCTTATATATATATATAAACGGTGTGTGTGTGTGTGTGTGTGTGTGTGTGTGTGTGTGTGTGTGTGTGCGTGTGTGTGTGTGTATGTATGTGAGGAAATGGGGTCAACCTTTCAAATCTGAAAAGAAACACCTACAAGATACAAGACACAATAGCACCTTATATTAGTTATAATCTCGAAAGGAGAAATTCAATGTTGACACGTGTGTGATGACAACATCTGGAGTTGAACACTGACCGCAGCTGGGGTACAGTCATGTCAATGAACTCTTCTTCTTCTGCGTTCACTCGTATGCACACGAATGGGCTTTTACGTGTATGACCGTTTTTACCCCGCCATGTAGGCAGCCATACTCCGTTTTCGGGGGTGTGCATGCTGGGTATGTTCTTGTTTCCATAACCCACCGAACGCTGACATGGATTACAGGATCTTTAACGTGCGTATTTGACCTTCTGCTTGCATATACACACGAAGGGGGTTCAGGCACTAGCAGGTCTGCACATATGTTGACCTGGGAGATCGTAAAAATCTCCACCCTTTACCCACCAGGCGCCGTCACCGTGATTCGAACCCGGGACCCTCAGATTGACAGTCCAACGCTTTAACCACTCGGCTATTGCGCCCGTCGTCAATGAACTCAAATCCATGCGGATGTTTGTGGCGCTAAACTTTCCGTGTATCTAATAACTTACTTACCGACCAAACCCCCAAAAAGTAAAAATTAACTTCTGTTGGAAAAATAAATCCCGCAGACTCCAGCCAAAAGGCCATCAACCTGACTGTTATAATTTCCATAACTTTGTAAAAGACTCGATAAAAAAAAAAAAATCTAGTACCTAAATCATCAAAAACGTTTAATTAAGGAAAAAATATCCCGACAAATCTTTAAACATTCTTATCTCTTTGCGTCTCTTTGTCTGGCAAGTATTATACCTTGAATGTCACTGTATACTTGAATATATAGAAATAGATAGATGGATAAATAAATGGATAAGTAAATACATAAATAAAATAAATAAATAAAATTAATAAGAAAGAAAGAAAAAAAACCCCAGAGCAACGCCGGGTGTGATTTCAATGACGGCCAGCAGAACACAGAAGTACAAAAAGGCTTGATGAAATCCTTTCATTATAAAACTATACATTACATGCAAATACAGAAAATAATGAAGCAAAAATGATAAATGAAAAAACAACAAAAAAAACCCAACAAACAAAAAAAAACCCCCCAAAACCCAAAAAAAACAAACAAACACACAACCCTCCCCAAAACAACCATAGTTAAAACAAAACGTAACAAAATCCAAATCGTGATTCAAGATTCACACACAAAAGAAAAACAAAACAAAACGTACTAGAATGTTCCCGAAAAAAAAAGAAAACACAACTATAACCACAAATAATTACAGTATCATGCACAAGATTGAAGAACAATAGTGTTACGGTTTGTGTGTGTGTGTGTGTGTGTGTGTGTGTGTGTGTGTGTGTGTGTTTGTGTGTGTGTGTGTGCGCGCGCGCGCGAAAGACTGTGTGTGTGTGTGTGTGTGTGTGTGTGTGTGTGTGTTCTCTGTTTTTATCTTCAGACATGCCAAATGTCGTAAAGTCGGTTTATCTCACCTAACTTGTTTCTTGTCTTCAGTGGTTATTTGTGATAGTTATATCAGTCCTGTCTCACAGCCGCTGAATCAACAGACCACGTGACAGTTCCGCGGCCATCTTGGATCTTGCACATGCGCGTCTAACTTTTACTCGAAATCGCGACTGAGCAATTGCCAAAGCCGATCGACACAGGCAAACAACTCAAGTTAAGCAGCAAACATGTGCTGTCTTCCATTTCTTCAGTTTATAGCCTCCATTGCTACAATCAATCAAACTCCGTACATTGAAGTGACATCGCATACACAATAATGAAACAAACATGAAATAAAAAGGCGACGAGAAAAAGAAGCCATCTGTTTCGCACGTTCTGCCACTCTCGATAGCGGCCTATGTTGCTCGCTATTTCGGAGAGCCAATCAGTTTCGAGAACACAGATCATGTGACGAGTCATGTTAGCACGGAACTCTCTAGCAGTCTGTTTTACAATCCATCAACTGCCAGGACTGTCGGCCAGTCAGCATTGGCGATTTGACACGATGACGTCCTGCGCCAGGTCCGTCCGCAGTGAGGCTTTCACTCTCGTGTGTTTGCGATTTGCTTACACGCAATTCCCGACCCTCATTCACACACACACACACACACACACACACTGGTCACACACACCCATTGTCGGAAACACCGATACACATTGTACACTTACTGAGTCAGTCTACCTCACTGGGACACAACAAATTCATACTCGATCACTTTGTTGCACATGCACTTTCCTCCCCTGCCACCTCCCTCCCCCCCCCGCCCCCACCCCGACACTGGTTATAGAATTTATGTGTCGTTGCTTTGGTTACCCGGCTGTTTCAGCTCTCAGTAGTCAATGTGCAAGTCAGTCGGTCTGTGCCATTTTGGTTTAGTAGTTATCAGTAAGCCTTACCCACATGCCTCGGTAGTGTCGGCATCTTCCGTTTCGACTAAAAAATAAAAATAACAAAAATAAATAATAAATAAAGAGCTGAAAGTTCAAAAAACGAACCACCCCCACGTCTCCCTCCCTGCACATCCCACATACCATGACATAGAGAGAGAGAGAGAGAGAGAGAAGGGAGAGAGGGGAGGGGGTAGGAAGAAGAGACAGGAGAGCAGCAGGAGAGGAGGAGGAGGGAGGGAGGGGAACGAGGCAGCAAAAAAAAAAAAAAAAAAAAGTCAAGGGGAGGAAGATGGCGGCACTGCAGCCTCCCCCCCTCCCCTTCCGTCCGGCGAGCGCTGATTGGTCCGGCCAGAGTGGGGTGACTCGCTCGGATGCTGTCGAGACCCGACGGTGCCGTGTGCAAAACGTGCAACACGCGCTGCCATGCACGCGCGGTGCTGTCTGTACTGGAGTTACCCCCTCCCCTCCACCCACCCTTCTGCATAAAAATAAAATAAAATAAAATAAATAACGGAGAGGAGATGAAGAAGAAGAGAGACAGAGAGACAGAGACAGAGAGAGAGAGAGAATCGTGCGTTTCGAAAACGTGCGAGTTTTGTTAAAGAGGCGACTAAAAGTTGAAGTTTAGCCTCTGTTGTTGACGCCATAATTTATTTTTTCATTTTTTATAATTTCTTTTTTTTATATGTGTAAAGCAAAAGGCCTTGATTTAAAACAAACAAACTTAAGACTCCGCGCCAGTGTCACACCTGCCTGAGACAAAAGACCAGGGCACACACACACACACACACACAGAACAGGGCGTGTGCTTCACGGTCACGTAGACCACATACGTCAGCCTAACGGTTCCACAAAACTGCCACAGCGGCCGACAGCGGGGGCCGACCCGAACGTATGGTCACGCTCTTCCTTCCTCCCCCTTCCCCTCTCCCCCCCCCAACCCCCAGTAAAGTCAAGCTGCTTTAGACAGACCTTTAACTCTCTCCATACGAACGGCGAAAGAGACGACGTTAACAGCGTTTCACCCCAATTACCATCATCAAAATATTGCAAGCGGAAGGCTCTTTATATTGAAGACGTGAATGTTGACAAAGAATACCACAATTCTGATGACGGAAGCTAAAGGTTGGGTCATTCAGACACCCACTGGACATCCGAGGGGTCTGTGTAGAGGAGAAGAGAGGACTGGCCGTACTGAGTGAGTTAACTAAGCTGTATCATTTTAACAAGACTGTACTGTACTGTGCTCGTTTCAGTATGTCTTATTGCGATACATGCTTTTGAGACACTTGGTTGATGTGGAAAATGATAATACAAATATTATCTGTTATATCTGACTCACTTGTGCAAACAAAACAGTCTATGTAATAACCCGGTGTTATGGGCGCGCGCGCGCGTGTGTATGTGTTGTAAACTTTAACATCGGTATTTTCTCGGCTTCCACAAGCCGTGGCACAGGAACCAAAGTTGACTGGATGGCAGGCAGGCATAAGACCTTTAAAGTGTGGTGGGTTTTTTTTTGTTTGTTTGTTTTGTTTGTTTTTTTGGGGGGGTGGGGGGGGGGGGGGTATTGTTGTTTTGGGTTGGTTTGTTTTTTGTCGGATTATGTTTTGCAGTGGGCTTTTCTTTTCGTGATTCAATACATCTTTATTCGTCCATTTGGAAATTAAATTGAGCATCCACAGGCTCATCACTCACCATTCGCATTATCTCAGCCAACAGCCAGGTCCAACACACTCGCAACATAACAAATGTGTGTGTGTGTGTTTGTGCCAGTGTGTGTGTGTGTGTGTGTGTGTGTGTGTGTGTGTGTGTGTGTGTGTGTTGTGTGTGTTGTGTGTGTGTGTGTGTGTGTGTGTTTCTTTATCTGCTGACATTATGTGTGCGAACAGAGAGAGAGAGAGAGGGAGGGAGGGAGAGACAGACAGACAGACAGACAGAGAGAAACAGAGAGAGACAGAGAGCGAGGATATTTGACAGTTTCTGTTGGATTGCACAGCGTTCAGTTTTCTGTTCACGCGCGCATTCTTTATTTCCCTGACAGCTTCCCTCCAGTCACTGTTTATCATTTCCAGTTCACCTGTTGTTGTTGTTTTTTTTTTTACCTGCTTCACAAAGAAAGAAAGAGGGGGATAAAAGGGTGGTTAATTTATGAACAGACCACCTGGTCGCCCTATTATCGCCCACTGTCCATTACCCGAACAGCGAGCTCTGGCCAGGCAAGAAGCGGAGACCAATCATGTAATCGCGTCACGGGGGGAAAGCAGACGACACCGGCGCGCGGGCGGTTGCAAATCCCTTCAGACACTGATGTGGTGATTAAAGGATTAGGCCGTGTCGTGCGTGTCTGCTCTGGTGCTGGTTTATGTCCCCTCCTTACCTCGCTTTGTCTTGTCGTCTGCTGCTGCTGCGGTGCGCCCGTTCGTCAAGACAGAGTGCGGTGCATGTACAGACGGAGAGAGAGATTGAGACAGAGAGAGAGAGACAGAGACAGAGAATGAAAGGAAGAGAGACAGAGAGAGAGAGAGAGAGAGAGAGGGGGGGGGAATGAAAGAGAGAGACACAGAGAGAAAGAGAGAGACAGAGAGAGAGAGAGAGAGAGGGTGGAAAGATAGAATGACAGAGTGGGAGATCTCAGAACTCACAACTTAAAACGTTTCTGATTCAAGGATTAAGATGTTTGGCATGGACTATCTTCCAATCTGAGAGAGAGAGACACACACAGACACACAGACAGACAGAGACAGCGAGAGAGACAGAGAGAGAGGAGGGAATGATAGAATGACAGTGGGAGATCTCAGAACTCACAACTTAAAACGTTTCTGATTCAAGGATTAAGATGTTTGGCATGGCCTATCTTCCAATCTGAGAGAGACAGACAGACAGACAGACAGAGGCAGAGAGAGAGACAGAGAGAGAGGAGGGAATGATAGAATGACAAAGAGCGAGAACTCAGAACGCACAACTTAAAACGTTTCTGATTCAAGGATTAAGATGTTAGGCATGGACTATCTTCCAATCTGAGAGAGAGAGACAGAGAGAGAGAGAGAGAGAGAGAGAGAGAGAGAGCGGGGGTGGGGGGGTGGAAGAAAGACAGACAGACGGAAAGGGATGTGGGAGAGAGAAAAGGTGGGGATGGGGTGGAGATACAAAGACAGAAGAGACAGAGAGGAGGGGGTGGGGAGGGGGGTTGACATGGCCGGGGAAAGGGATGGCAGCTTAGAGACAGTGAGACAGACAGACAGAGACTGTAAGACAGACAGAGACTGTGAGGCAGACGGACAGAGACAGACAGACGGAGACTGTGAGACAGACAGACAAAGACAGACAAACAGACAGAGACAGTGAGACAGACAGACAGACACAGTGAGACAGAAGGACAGAGACAGTGAGATAGACAGACAGAGGCAGACAGACAGACAGACACAATGAGGCAGACAGACACAGTGAGACAGACAGACGGACAGATAGAGACAGTGAGACAGACAAACAGAGACAGACAGACAGACACAGTGAGACAGACAGACGGACAGATAGAGACAGTGAGACAGACAAACAGAGACAGACAGACAGACAGAGACAGACAGACAGTGAGACAGAAAGAAAGACAGACAGACACAATGAGACGGACAGACAGAGTGAGACAGCCAGAGACGGACAGACACAGTGAGACAGACAGACGGACAGATAGAGACAGTGAGACAAACAGAGACAGACAGACAGACAGTGAGACAGTGTGACAGACAGACAGAGATAGTGAGATAGACAGACAGACAGACAGACAGTGATACAGAAAGCCACAGACAGAGACAGTGAGACAGACAGACAGACAGTGAGACAGACAGACAGTGAGTCAGTGAGAAAGAGACAGTGAGACAGTGAAACAGACAGACAGACAGACACAGTGAGGCAGACACACAGAAGGACACAGACAGAGACAGACAGAGAGACAGACACCCAGACACAGAGTAGCACGGTCACAGACAGACTGCATGTCTGTATCTGCCCACACGTGTCTGTCTGCCCGTCTATCACTGTATCAGTGTCTCTGTCCGTCTGTCTCTCTGTCTGTCCGTCTGTCTGTCTCTCTCTCAGTCTGTCTGTCTGCCCATCTGTCTGTGTCTCTATCAGTCTGTCTGTCTGTCCGCCTGTCTGTGTCTCTATCAGTCTGTCTGTCTGTCCGCCTGTCTGTGTCTCTATCAGTCTATCTGTCTGCCCGTCTGTCTCTCTGTATGCCCGTCTGTCTGTGTCTCTATCAGTCTGTCTGCCCGTCTGTGTTTTTGTCCGTCTGTCTCTCTGTCTGTGTGCCCGTCTGTCTTTCTGTCTGTGTGCCCGTCTATCTGTCTGTCTGTCTCTGTCAGCCACCTGTCTGTCCGTCCGTCTGTCTGTACGCC
>NC_134892.1:2642750-2657750 GCF_041734735.1 Babylonia areolata | reverse complement strand
AAATAAGTAGTTACGACTTTTTTTCTTTCTTTTACATTTATTTGCTTATTTATCATCATTGTTGTCTTTTTTATTTATTTATTTATTATTATTATTACTACTTTTTTATATTATATTTATTTATTTATGTACGCTTATAGTTGACTTCATCACGTTTTGGCGCCTTATACATATCATTAATAGTGGTAGTAGTTATTTTTTATGTATTTATCTATTATTTATTCACCCCTTATTTTTTTACTTTTTTCTCAAGGCCTGACTAAGCGCGTTAGGTTACGCTGCTGGTCAGGCATCTGCTTGGCAGATGTGGTGTAGTGTATATGGATTTGTCCGAACGCAGTGACGCCTCCTTGAGCTACTGAAACTGAAACATTCAGGTGATGTGTGGAGGGGACGGAGGAGGGAGGGGGAATGGGGAGGGAGGGAGAGTAGGGCTCATTTGAGGGGGAATCGGGGGGGCAGGGGGGTTGTGGCTGGGTTTTGCATCGTTTGGGTGTGTTGTGATGAACGCGATTGGTTTTGGATGTTCCGAATAGTTTTTAGGCGATTACAATAGACACTGAGTTTGGTATGTACTTTTGATGCAATGTCTTGTTATCATTCGTCATGTCTGCTTGTTTAGCTGGGCCAGCCTGCATGTTTTGATGTGATTTTGGGTTGTTTTTTTGTTTGTTTGTTTGTTTTTGTTTTTTGGGTTTGTTTTTGTTTTTGGATAAGTGGAACTATTGTAATTGTAAAGCGCAAAGAGCAAAATCGTTTGATTAGGCGCTGTATGAATAAACGCATCACTATTTTTTGTTGGTTATTATTATCATTATGGTTATTTTTATTTTCATTATGATCATCATAATCAGCAGCATCAGCATTATCATTATTATCATTAGTAGTAGTAGTAGTAGCATTTATTATTATTATTATTATTATTATTATTATTATTATTATTATTATTATCCGACTGTTAGAATGGGTATAACGTGGTCGACGAAGACGAAGGTTTTCGGGGGGTTGGGGGTGGGGGTGGGGGGTAATTTCTTTAAAACTTACTGATTTTAGAATGTTGGAAATACAACTACAGTTCAGGCTGGGGAGTTATAATAACATAAAAGCTCTTGTAGTGTACCGTACTGCACCATTCTTTTTTGTGTGTGTGTGTTTTGTTTAGTTTAACACCTTTTCCCTCAGCAATAAGTTCAATTGTGGCAGGTCCACTTCCTTTGCGTTAGCTGCGCTTGACTATGTGTGTATACATATGTATGTGTACATAACTACATGCATTATATGAATGTGTATTGTGTGTGCGTGTGTTTATGTAAGTTTGTGCCTGCCTATGTGTGCGTATGTGTTAGGGTAGCTGTTACTTACACATGTATGTTAAAATGTATATATGCAGTGTGTGTGTGTGTATGTGTGTGTGTGTGTGTGTGTGTGAGTGTGTGTGTGTGTGTGTGTGTGTAGTCACATGTTGGTGTGTGTATGTAACATAGATATAATGTTTTATGTTAACAAAAGCGTTTTTGTAAAGCACCTAGAGCAGATTTCTGGATAGTGTGCTATATAAGTATCCATTATTATTATTATTATTATTATTAACATGAACCGAATCGGTTAATTCCTGATCCAGCAGAATTCACCAGTGATCAGGGTTCGAGGCCTAGTCTCGGCATGGTGTGGTGTCCTTGGGAAAGGCGCTGGACTCTGATTTTCCTCACTCCACCCAGGTGTGAACGGGTACCTGACCGGTTGGGGAAGGGTTAAAACGGCGGAAGGAGAGGACCGGGCCCCGCCTTCCTCAACCGAGAACCTGACGGAGTGGATCTGAATTCAGACCCAGTTGATATGAATTCAGACACAGTTGATCGGAATTCAGACACAGTTGATCTGAATTCAGACACAGTGGATCTGAGTTCAGATACAGTGGATAGGAATTCAGACCCAGTTGATATATGAATTCAGACACAGTTGATCGGAATTCAGACACAGTTGACCTGAATTCAGACACAGTGGATCTGAGTTCAGATACAGTGGATAGGAATTCAGACCCAGTTGATATGAATTCAGACACAGTTGATCGGAATTCAGACACAGTTGATCTGAGTTCAGATACAGTGGATAGGAATTCAGATACAGTGGATAGGAATTCAGATCCAGTTGATATGAATTCAGACACAGTTGATCTGAATCCAGACACCGTGGATCTGAATTCAGACACAGTGGATCTGAGTTCAGATACAGTGGATCTGAGTTCAGATACAGTGGATAGGAATTCAGACCCAGTTGATATATGAATTCAGACACAGTTGATCGGAATTCAGACACAGTTGATCGGAATTCAGACACAGTGGATCTGAGTTCAGATACAGTGGATAGGAATTCAGACACAGTTGATCGGAATTCAGACACAGTTGACCTGAATTCAGACACAGTGGATCTGAGTTCAGATACAGTGGATAGGAATTCAGATCCAGTTGATATGAATTCAGACACAGTTGATCGGAATTCAGACACAGTGGATCTGAGTTCAGATACAGTGGATAGGAATTCAGACCCAGTTGATATGAATTCAGACACAGTTGATCGGAATTCAGACACAGTTGACCTGAATTCAGACACAGTGGATCTGAGTTCAGATACAGTGGATAGGAATTCAGACACAGTTGATCGGAATTCAGACACAGTTGACCTGAATTCAGACCCAGTGGATCTGAGTTCAGATACAGTGGATAGGAATTCAGACCCAGTTGATATGAATTCAGACACAGTTGATCGGAATTCAGACACAGTTGACCTGAATTCAGACACAGTGGATCTGAGTTCAGATACAGTGGATAGGAATTCAGACCCAGTTGATATGAATTCAGACACAGTTGATCGGAATTCAGACACAGTTGACCTGAATTCAGACACAGTGGATCTGAGTTCAGACACAGTAGATCTGAATTCAGACACAGTGGGTATGGATTCAGACACAGTAGATCTCATTTCACAGTGCTCAGAGGCCGTGAAAAGCTATGAGACATATGGAATTAAATCGTTTTCTTAACTACACCGCACCGCACCGCACCGCACCGCACTGTGCTGTACTGAACTGAACTGGACCCGCAGAGAGGAATGTTGCGGTTTAACCCTTTCACCGCCAGTCAATTTAAAGTGCAAAATTCCCTTGTGCTATAAGCACAGAAGATATGGTGTTTAAGATTAGCTGGGGATTCCCCCTGCGATGTGTAGAAAATATGGCCAATCCTACCACCGAACATTAAGAGCAGTAGGTTCTTGGATAACAGTCCCATGATCTGGTCACCCTTCAGTGACATGGGTTCTCTACCTAGCTGCTGCATAAATGCGAGTTTGGCAGTGAAAGGGTTAAACAGTAGTCAATCCACCGGTGTGACCTGTGTGACACAGACTGCCACTCGCCGCACTGGCCTGTCCAGCCACAGACAGCGCTGTACCGGGTGGGGAGGACACGAACTGGGATGTATCCATGGTCAACACTGACCGATGGATGCCTATGATGACTGTACTGGACTGTACTGTACTGTGCTGTGCTGTACTGTTCTGCACTGTTCAAATTCATTACGGACCAAGTATTGTTCTATTGCCAAGTGCATATGCTTTAGTAACCAGACAATTGAGCAAATAATTTTTGACTGTAGCTTGATGAAGCCTCATGTACACGAAAGTGTGTCTTCACAAGTGACTGAGAACGTTGATGTTTTTGACTTTTTGCATTCATTATCAGTTGTTTCGCTTGTCAGTTTAACGACTTCTCTTTTCCGAAGTCCTTTAAATAATTTCCTGTAATTGTATTTAGAATTTTGTTTTCTTTTTTCAAATTTCACCCTCATTTGCCCAGTTTCCCCCAACCCTCCATTCATCCACATCTCCCACCCCTTCTAACCAATAATACTCAAATGTATTCATAAATACTTTAACAAAATGTCTTCAATCACCGATATGTGTGACGGGACATTAAACAAAATTCCTCCTCCTCTGCACTGTTCGTCACTGCATTGTACTGTACCGATGGATGCCTATTGTACTGCACTTCACTGCAATGTACTGTACTGTACTGTGCTGTGCTGTGCTGTGCTGTACTGTTCTGCACTGTTCGTCACTGCAATGTACTGTACTGTACAAGGTGGCAGAATGGTTAAGACGCTCAGCTGCTAACACAGAGAGTCCGTGAGGGTGTGGGTTCGAATCCCGCTCTCGTCCTTTCTCCCAAGTTTGACTGGAAAATCAAACTGAGCGTCTAGTCTTTCGGATTAGATGACAAATCGAGATCCCGTATGCAGCACGCACTTGGCGCACTGAAAAAGAACCCATGGCAACGAGAGTGCTGTCCTCTGGCAAAATTATGTAAAAAGAAATCCACTCTGATGGGTGCACAAATATACAAGCATGCACCCAAGACCTGACAAGCGCATATATGCGCACACACACACACACATCATTCATCACCCTCTGTCCAATACCGTTCCCCCCCTAATATCACTTAAAGTGGAAGACGTTAAACTGAAGACTACTACCTGACAAGCGCTTTGGGTTATGCAGTTGGTCAGGCATCTGCCCAGCAGATGTGGTGTAGCGTATATGGATTTGTCCGCATGCAATGACGCCTCCTTGAGAAACTAAAACTGTACTGTACTGTACTGTATTGTACTGTAGTGCACAGCACTGCTCTGCACTGCACTGCACTGCACTGCACGGTAATGTATGGCTGTGCGTGTAGTGCACTGCAATGTGATGTATTATGCTGCACTGTAGTAAATAATGCCGTAACAACGTGCAATGCAACAAACGTTCGTGTTGTGCCGTGCTGCACTACACGCTTCGTCGGTTTTTTGAGCTGTGACTTCCTCTTTTGTTCTTCAAACCTAACACTGCTTTACATCGGCGAAAAACAAAGACAAAACAACAAAACAACACACACACACACACACACACACACACACACACACACACACACACACACACAGAGTTTCGTATTGTATTGTTCACAAAGTACAAACAATATGATATTATTGTGCCGAATTTGTTTATGGTGGGGAAAAAAAACGTTTTTCGTGGTCTGAAATCGTGACATCAATTTTGTGAAGCTCTGCATGGGACATCACCCGAGCAGATCTTTTGTTATTACAAACGGACTGAAATAATGCTGTTGTCATCACCATTCATCTTGTACCAGTCTTTCAGAATTTGTTGAAACAAACCCTCCGCTATCTGCAATACTACTGAAGAATGAGTGAACGAATGAACGAACATTTTCACTGATGAAAAAAGAAAGATTAAGCAAAAAGGCTTGTTTTCAGCCTGCCCTCGTAAAAGGAAAATATAACAAGCACGCAGTACAAACGACATAACAATACACAGGCAAATCTCGAATCATGAAACGAAAATGACACCACACGACCACCACCAACCACATAAATAGATGCATGAATATCATTCACAATAGTCAGTGAGAAAGAAAGAAGCAAAAACAACAAGACTATCGCGTTCTTTAATGAGTAATTCAAAACTCAACAACTTCGAAAACGAAAACGAGTACTGATGTAGAAATGTAAGACAGACTGAACGTGAGTTTTCGGTAGAAACACCTTCAAGCAACAGAAAGGAACATCATCACTACAAACAGTGGTTTTTCAACTCCAAAAAGGACAGGTGCCCCTCAGTAAATCTCTGCCACCAAGAATGGGGAATAGGGAAAAATAAGAGGGACAGACATAGACAGAGACAGAGAGAGAGAGAGAGGGAGGGAGAGAGAAAGAGAGGGAGAGAGAGAGGGGGGAGAGAGAGAAAGAGAGATAGAGACAGAGAGAGAGAGAGAGAGGGGGAGAGAGAGGGAGAGAGAGAGAGAGAGAGAGAAAGAGAGAAAAAGAGAGGGAGAGAAAGAGAGAGAGGAAGAGAGAGAGAAAGAGAGAGAGAGAGAGGGGGAGAGAAAGAAAGAGAGATAATGGAAGAAAGAAGAAAGGAAAGACACGTGGCAAAAAGAAATGAAAGAAAGGAAGCAAGAGAGGAAAACCAACAGCAGCAGGCATGGGAGAGAGAATGACAAGAAAGGGGGAAGGTGTAAAGAAGGGGGGTGGGTAAAGAAAACAACAGGAAACGAAAAACAAAAGAAAGGAGAGAGAGTGTGTGTGAGAGAGAAAGAGTGAAAGTGGGACAGAGAGTGAGAGAGAGAGAGAGAGAGAGAGAGAGAGAGAGAGAAAAGCGAGAGAAAAACTCAAACAAAAGAAAGGAGGGAGAGTGTGTGTGAGAGAGAAAGAGTGAGACAGAGAGTGAGAGAGAGAGAGAGACAGAGAAAGAGAGAGAGAGAGAGAGAGAGAGAAAAGCGAGAGAAAAACTCAAACAAAAGAAAGGAGAGAGAGTGTGTGTGAGAGAGAAAGAGTGAAAGTGGGACAGAGAGTGAGAGAGAGAGACAGAGAAAGAGAGAGAGAGAGAGAAAAGCGAGAGAAAAACTCAAACAAAAGAAAGGAGGGAGAGTGTGTGTGAGAGAGAAAGAGAGAGAGAGACAGAGAGAGAGAGAGAGAGAGAGAGAGAGAGAGAGAGAGAGAGAGAAAAGCGAGAGAGAAACTCAAACAAAAGAAAAAAAGAAAGAAAAGAACTGCAAAAAAAAAAAAAAAAAGAGAGTGCAGTTCTAAATCAAGCCCAAAATGGAAAGCGTAACATTGGATTCTCATATGTGCGTTCACCCAAGAGTTTTCAGCCGATCAAGAAAAAAGACAAACAAAATAAGAATTCCCCCATCTCTCTGTATAACTTGGCGAAATTTGAGTCGGCTTTGGTCGTGTTCATTGGTCACGAAATGAATTCCTGGTTTACACTTAACCAGTAGCTGTCTAAAATACTTTGAAACCAACAGTAGAAGTCCTGGTTAAGAATTCATCGGACATCCGTAATATCACTGATTTTCAAGTTAACTGTCAGTAGTCATTTGCTGTCACAATGGAAACTAATGGTGTTCTTGATTTCAGTTTTATTATCTCACTCAGTACGGCCAGTCTTCTCTTCTCATCTACACAGACCCCTCGGATGTCCAGTGGGTGTCTGAATGACCCAACCTTTAGCTTCCGTCGTCAGAATTGTGGTATTCTTTGTCAACATCCACCTCTTCAGTATAAGAGCCTTCCGCTTACAATATTTTGATGATGGTAATTGGGGTGAAACGCTGTCTCTTTCGCCGTTCGTATGGAGAGAGTTAAACAGGAACAATATTCCTGGTTATTTCACTTCGTTCTGCAGCCGTCTTCTGTTGTAATGGACACGAATAGTGGGTTCCAGTTTCAAATATCTCAAACACTAAAAGTAACCGTTCGCTCTTAGTTACAATGGCCACAAAGAGTGTAACGATGTTAGGATGGACGGAAGCAGTGTTACAATGGACGCAAATAGTGATTCTCTCTTCTTCTTTTTTTTAAAGTCTCCCAAATGTGAATATTTCATTCGATAATATGGTGCAAACATGTCGAGTTCTCGTTAATTTTCATGTGAGTCAATGAAGTGTGTTTAATTCAACTAAAAAAAAAAAAAATTGGATGTCACCGCAGACCAGAAAAATGAACTTTGCTATTAACAGGCTAGTATGGTGGCCCCGGTTCGTAAAATGATTCAGTATCTGTCTGCTGTCATCATGGACAAACAGAATATACTTGGTGAACAAAAGTGTCTCTTTTTTTTCTTTTCTTTTTGTGGGTCCTCCATCCTCTTCTTTTTCCCCACTTTTTCCTCTTTTTTTTTTTTTTACCTCTCAGTAAACTGTTAAACACAGTCTTCACTCACACACACCGCTACCGATAGCTTTCATTCATTTTTACCTATTGTCTGGCGCAACAACTGCCCCAGGGTGTCTTGCGGCATGCGATCTAGGAATGTTTGATGACTGTATACAGCTGTCTGGGGTTATTGTTGATCTAGTGTGTTGCTGCATGCATCAACAATCATCTACCTGAAGATCTAGTCATCAACCCCATCCACGTGTAATATGCGGCTTCTGTTCAAACGTGTGTGTGTGTGTGTGTGTGTGTGTGTGTGTGTGTGTGTGTGTGTGTGTGTGTGTGTGTGTGTGTGCGTGCGTGTGTATGTGTGTGTGAGAGAGAGACTGAGAGAGAGAGAGAGAGAGAGTTTTTTTTGTGTGTGTGTGTGTGTGTGTGTGTGTGTGTGTGTGTGTGTGTGTGTGTGCGCGCACACACAGTGCGTGTATGTGTGAGTATGCACAAGTTTTTATTTTGATATGCACTTGTATGTATCCTAATTTCTACTGTGTCTGTGTTTGTGTATAATTTTCGATTTATGTTCGTACCTTGTTATGTACTATCCCGCCCCCCTAACCCCAATATTCCTTGTGACCCCGGTACACTTGCTAATAAAGACATATTCTATTCTATTTTGTTCTATTCTATTCTATTCTCTTCCTGAGCGTAACAGGTGGTAATTTCTGTCTGGGTTTATCATTGCTCTAGTGTGAGTTGCAGTGTTGATTTTTTTCCGTGTTGGAGAAGGGAGATGGGGGCAGGGCTGGTGGGGGAGGTGGGGGGAGGGTGTGTGTGTGGGGGGGGGGGGGGGGGGGGGTGGGGGGGGGGGGGGTGGGGGGGGTGAGAGACGTACGAATGGATGTTGTGAGTGAGAATGAAGGGCTATGAAGAAAAGAACGGAAAAGGGTTTTTGTTAGTAAAACTGACCGAACAGCCGTGAGCTGCTGTCCACAGAACAGCAAAATGAACGCTGAGAAAGGTCGACATTAATTAAACAAAAGTGGTTAATAATTATTCTTTGAAAAAGAACAAAATGAACAACCAAGCGAATAGTGGTGCTGGTTGTTAACTCTTTCCATACGAACGGCGAAAGAGACGACGTTAACAGCGTTTCCACCCCAATTACCATCATCAAAATATTGCAAGCGGAAGGCTCTTATACTAAAGACGTGAATGTTGACAAAGAATACCACAATTCTGACGACGGAAGCTAAAGGTTGGGTCATTCAGACACCCACTGGACATCCGAGGGGTCTGTGTAGAGGAGAAGAGAGGACTGGCCGTACTGAGTGAGTTAAACTGATCCAATGATACTCTCAAAAAGTATTTAGCATATTCAGGACTAAATAGTTATGCCAGTCTTGAGTAAAAGCTTATTTGTGTTCACACATTTCTTCTGTCGTTGCTGCTGTGTGCACATGTTACATGATGGGTATAAGGACAAGTCTGGAATTTCCTTTCTGAGGAAGTGTCTGTGTTTATTCCTGTGTGCCTTTTATGTAGCTGTGTGTTAGAACTGTGTGTTAACTGAAATGGTAGCATAAGCAGCACTGACTTAATTTGTGTACCTTCAATATGGAGAGAGGTACTTCTCTTTATTGCTGTATAATACTTGATTCGCCTTGTCTCATTGTCCTTTCATCTTACAAAAAGGAACATTATTACCTTTCATAATTAAGCACAGTAACTTTTACTGCTGCGGAGATACAAATGTAAAAGTGATGTTTAATTAGCTTTTTTTTTTCTTTCTTTTTTGTTTTTAGCTTGGCTTAACATTTCTATTATTCATTTTTTCTGTTCAGCCGTGGACTGAATACAAAGCTTTGTATTCAGTCCACGGTTGACCAGAAAAAATGAATTATAGTTACTGTGCTTAATTATGAAACGTAATAATGTTCCTTTGTGTAAAATGTAAATATTTGTTTTCTGTTACGAACACACACAAGCAGAAATTAACCTGACAAGCGTTGAAAATAAAATAAGAAAAAAATGTCCTGGTTTATAAATTTACCTGCTATCATCATGGACATGCGAACTAGAATTAGTCAGTAATAGACACCTCGTCACAAACCGCCAACCTGACAAATGGTGGTCATGGTTACGGTGATTCTCTTGTTCCAATTTATGCAAAACCTGTCTACTGCCATCACAATCCAGCAAAACGAATTCGGCGAATGTCAAACTCGCACGTTCCTGGTTTTAAATTTGCCAGCCAGCTTTTTCCAGTTACAAAAGATAAGCTAGCAAAATGAACCTACCAAGGTAAACGTAGCCGATGAAGACATCAGACAAGACTATGCTGCTGAATTTTTCCCCCATTTTTTCTGCAATCGCCCTTGACCAACAAAACAAATTGGGTTCTTGTGTGTCACTGTAGATAAGCAACGATAAGTATCATATTATGTAGAAATCCGGTTTGTTGTTTTAACAGTTGACTGAATTGTGTCCCAGGCTGTGAAATGTACCGCAGAAACACAGCACAGTACATCAGCCATCTCTTGTCATAATAACTAATGTTCTGCTGATGTTTTAGCCCATCTGTCCGCAACTCGCACATGTAGGCAAGATAAGTGAAGTGTTGAAAGTCAGAACGAATCAAGATCTAATCAAGATGATCACAGTCCAGCTGACCACAAGTGAGCTTCTCAGGTTTTTGTTGTTGTTTGTTTGTGTGTGTGTGTGTGTGTGTGTGTGTGTGTGTGTGTGTGTGTGTGTGTGTGTGCGCGTGTGTGTGTGCGTGAGTGTGTGTGTGTGACAGTGTGTGTGTATGAGGGGTGGGGTGGGGGCAGTATGTCAAGACTCGGTTGCCGTTACTGCTACATTTACATAATACTCAATAATAGTTGGGTTTTTTTCACAAAACAACAAAAACGAGCCAACGTTTATATAAGCGAGGAATCATGTGTCCAGCATGTTTGCATAAACACATGACTAAGAAAGTAAGAAAATGGGAAAGAAAAAAGAAAAGAAAAGAAAATGTAATTAAGCTGGTAAATACTTAAATCAGTGAAACAAAAAGTGAGCGGGTGAGTTAAGTATGTTAGAAAGTTAAGTAAGTAAACATGGCCATGTAGGGGCAGCTGGATAAAAAGCAATAAAGATGGAAAACAGAAAGAAAAGAATGAATGAATTAATTAATACACAAATGAATGAAGAAATTAGTCATAGATAAACAAACAAATGAATAAACATATAAATATATGAACACTTAAATAAATAGATAAATGAATAAACAGGTCGCCTACACTGAATATACAGACTGGATATATCATATTTATATGTGTGCATGCACAAGCGTGAATAGAGACAAAGAGACTTTACACACGATTGAATCACTATCACTGCTGTGCACTTCAGTCATTTATCTTTGCAGACCTCTGCACACCACACATGACTGAACACAGTATATGAGTACAAATAAAACCAAGGGGCATAGAGGGAGAGAGGTATGTCAGAAGACAATTACATCATTGTTTACCTGATTTCAGACACAAACAAAACAAAACGAAAAACATATAAGCTCATTAAAACAAACAAGAAGGTATACCTATGAATAAATATACATCCACATAATTATGTCAAAATGTAAATTTCAACACAAACTTTACAACTTGTAGCACACTCTCTCCCTTCTCCTTTACCCTCTCTCTCTCTCGCTCTCTCTGTGTCTCTTTAACCTCTGTCGCTTTAACCACTCGGCTGTTCCGCCCGTCATACATACATACAATCATGCAACACACGTAGACACAGACACACTCACACAGACATAGACACACACAGGCACACACACATGCACACACACACACTCTCTCTGTCTCACATCTCCCCACCCCCCCACCACACACACTCACACGCAATGACACAATCTACATCAAACATTATTTATTAACAGCACTTCAACAACATTCAGCCTCCACTCACACCAACTCCAACATATCCCCACAAATCCAAAAGTGACCAGAAAGAAAGACAAACGAAAAGAGAGAAGGAGAAGAGACAGACAAACAGAGAGACAGCGACAGGGGAGGCAACTAGATAGTTTGGAGTATAAGGGAGGCAACTAGATATTTTGGAGTATCAGGGAGTCGACTAGATATTTTGCAGTATAATGTCAACAGACCACACATGAATTCTTCTCGTATCAATAACTTTTATCATCGATTTCACGTGACTGCCTTTTTCAGGTGAGTACTGCCTGAACTAATTACATGTCCGATGGAGGTGTGTATAGGTGGATATGTGACGGATGGCTGGATGGACGGACGGAAGAAGGGCGAAGGAAGGGGGGTGGAGGGAAGGACAGACGGACAGATGGATGGATAGAAGGATGAATGGATGAAGTGAGTGATGGATAGATACATGGGCAGATGACTGAACTGTGTGATGGATAGACAGGTGAACGAAGCGAAGGATGCATGCTTCGCTGTGTGTTAGCTGGAATGGTAGCACAAGCAGCACTGACTTGAAGTTGTGTTCCTTTAATATGGACAGAGTGTTAGCTGGAATGGTAGCACAAGCAGCACTGACTTGAAGTTGTGTTCCTTTAATATGGACAGAGTGTTAGCTGGAATGGTAGCACAAGCAGCACTGACTTGAAGTTGTGTTCCTTTAATATGGACAGAGTGTTAGCTGGAATGGTAGCACAAGCAGCACTGACTTGAAGTTGTGTTCCTTTAATATGGACAGAGTGTTAGCTGGAATGGTTGCACTAGCAGCACTGACTTCAAGTTGTGTTCCTTTAATATGGACAGAGTGTTAGCTGGAATGGTAGCACAAGCAGCACTGACTTCAAGTTGTGTTCCTTTAATATGGACAGAGTGTTAGCTGGAATGGTAGCACAAGCAGCACTGACTTGAAGTTGTGTTCCTTTAATATGGACAGAGTTACTCCTCTTTACTGTTGTTTGATACTTAACTCCCCTTGCCTCGTTGTCTCAAAAAGCTTTGTGCTTTGTATCAAGTCCACGGCTGTGTGTGTGTACCGTCGGAGACCAGACAATAATGAATGAGAGAAATGCTGAACCAAGTTAAAAATGAGGCTAATAAAACGTGGCTTTCACATTTGTTTTGAATCATCATTAATCAATCTTTGATGCTTACAGACCAGCGGGACCTCACATCAAGGCTGAAAAACTATGAATATTGATCCCGTAGGACAATGAAAAACAACAACAACAAACAATCAAACAAACAAACAAAAAACGAAATGAAAAATAGGCACAAGATATGATAGTAATATCTATGTACAGAAACCTATGACATGCCTCTGACGTTGACTTTTCCCCATCATGGAAGTTTTTAATGGCAGAACTTGTTGTTTTATCATTGGCAGTAATAGAACTAAATGTCCCGGCATGAAAAATGTAAGAAAAAACGCCAAAACAAAACATCTGATAAGCGAACGGCAATATGGATTATAAAAAAGCACGTATTTCTGTTGTGTTTCCTATATGTGGAGTGATGGCCTAGAGGTAACGCGTCCGCCTAGGAAGCGAGAGAATCTGAGCGCGCTGGTTCGAATCACGGCTCAGCCGCCGATATTTTCTCCCCCTCCACTAGACCTTGAGTGGTGGTCTGGACGCTAGTCATTCGGATGAGACGATAAACCGAGGACCCGTGTGCAGCATGCACTTAACGCACGTAAAAGAACCCACGGCAACAAAAGGGTTGTTCCTGGCAAAATTCTGTAGAAAAATCCACTTCGATAGGAAAAACAAATAAAACTGCACGCAGGAAAAAAAAAAAAAATTAATTAAAAAAAAAAAAAAAAAAAGGGTGGCGCTGTAGTGTAGCGACGCGCTCTCCCTGGGGAGAGCAGCCCGAATTTCACACAGAGAAATCTGTTGTGATAAAAAGAAATACAAATACAAGTAATTCAGAAGTACTGCTCGTACCATGACGCTCTTTATTTCGCTTGTTTGATGTACAGCAGCAATGATCGTGTCGCAAGTTTCATGTACATTAAACTCCATTTCGCTAGTTTGGTCAATATTAACACTGTTCATATCGCCAGCTTGATGTTCATTCACTCTGTTCATTTCGCTAGTTTGATATACATTGACATAGATAATTTTGATGGTTTGATGTTCATTCTGTTCGATTGTATGGTGTCTGTCTCCCTCGTTTGATTACATTGACACTGTCCATTTTGTTACTTTGATTTATATTGGCACCGTCATGTCGCTAGCTTTGTGTTCATTAACACCGCTCATCTCGCTAGCTTTGTGTTCATTAACACCGCTCATGTCGCTAGCTTTGTGTTCATTAACCCCGTTCTTTTCGCTAGCTTGGTGTTTACTAACAGCGTTCAGGTTTGATGCTCGTTAGCACTGTTCATTTCGCCAGTTTTGTTCTACACTGAAACTGTTCGTTTGCTGTTCATTAACGTGGGAGTTGCGGCCCACGTATGCAGAAGAAGGAGGAGGAAGAGGAGGAGGAGGACGAAGAGGATGAAGGGGAAGAAAGGGAGGGGGGAGAGGGGAATGTGCTTTAACAGCTGGGAATATTTTGTTGATGTGTCTGGAATGGGTTTTTAATGATGTTTTGAAATGTGATTTTGACATAAGAGAGACTTGTGAAGCAGGGAGGGTTGTGGAAGGGGAGCTCTGAATCTGTGTGAACCCCACGATGGTTGCACTCTGGTGTGTATAGTTTAAAAAAAAGTAAAGTAATAGATAAAATGACAGTAATCACACACACACACACACACATCTATATATAGTACACACACACACACAAACATATATATATATATATATATAACAAGATAATAACTCATAAAATATCAAATAAGATTAAATGAAACAAACAACAAAATAAACATGAAGTTTGTTCTCTTTACAGGCAATGTTTCTATTTGAGAGACTGAATGTCTTGTGTGCAATCTGAATAGGATTTGGGGGAAGATTTTTCTTTCCCTTTGTCCCCCCCCCTCCCCCCCCCCCCTTTATTTAACAGGAAAAGAAACGTTGATTTATGCATGTGTCCCGAGTCCGTCTGTCAGCCAATTAATCCAGTCCAATCCAGTTCGTTTTGTTCTTATTTTATATCGTGTACGGTATTACATCCGATGTCTACTGTGTCGTGAGTGTTGCTGAGTGAATGCCGTCTGCCTTAGTGTGAGTCTATATTCTAGTTTCAAGGAGACGTCGAAATGCGTGGACTGATCCAACACAACAGAACACAACTTCTGCGGGAGAAAAAGACAAACATAAACAAGAGAGGCAAAGCCTTCAAAACTCACTTGT
>NC_134892.1:2632750-2637750 GCF_041734735.1 Babylonia areolata | reverse complement strand
TATTTCTTTTTATCACAACAGATTTCTCTGTGTGAAATTCGGGCTGCTCTCCCCAGGGAGAGCGCGTCGCTTCACTACAGCGCCACCCTGTCTGCAGTTTTATTTGTTTTTCCTATCGAAGTGGATTTTTCTACAGAATTTTGCCAGGAACGACCCTTTTGTTGCCGTGGGTTCTTTTACGTGCGTTAAGTGCATGCTGCACACGGGACCTCGGTTTATCGTCTCATTCGAATGACCACCACTCAAGGTCTAGTGGAGGGGGAGAAAATATCGGCGGCCGAGCCGTGATTCGAACCAGCGCGCTCAGATTCTCTGGTTTCCTGGGCGGATGCGTTACCTCTAGGCCATAACTCCACTGTAACTGTACTTTATGTTTGGTGTTTAGCGCACACTGCCCAGTTAGGTTTCTGTTTATTCATTCAATCAGTTAGTAAATTTAGTAGTTAAGTTTGAATAAGCAACTGAAAAAACGTGAAAATGGAAACGAATACAAAACGAATATCCACAAGAAAAAATAACAAGAACCAGCAAATCCACATGTAAACAAACGACTCCCAGTGATAAAGAACTGTTTGGAATACATGTGTATTGCCTAATATTTTTCGATATATTTTTGTTTGTTTGCTTGCTTGCTTGTTTAGATGTGATTTCAACAGCAGTGTGGTCCCTTGTGGTCAGCTGGGCAAACTGTATGAACGACACAAGAGATAAAGCATGATGATACAAACGCATTTTAACAAAACGTGCTTGGTGCGTCGACAAACACGAGCTTTGGTTACGATTTTTACGCAGCGTCTCCATTATGTTAATGTATGCGTTAACCTAGCCAGAAAAAAATGCTACAGACTCCTATACAACACAACAACTACTTCAGACAGCGTAATAAATATATACCAGTGAACGTGATAAACACCTGACTGGAAGGCATTTCATAATGAACCGTAAAGGCAACGCAAACGCTTTGTAGGGAACTAAAGAATGTTTTGAAGAAAATGCGAAAGCTAATACAAAAACTGAAGCCGACCATATATTTACTACAATTCGAAAAATAACAGTATCACAAAACAAATTAAGCATTCAATTATAATCATTATATTCGGCCGTGACAAACGCTGTGCCTACATGAAGAATGTATAAAATCAAACCGTTTATGGGGCATTTTCGGAGGATTTAAGAAATCATTATAAAGTAAATAATATATGTATGAATTGGAAACGTCACCCGTATATATATTTCACAATAAAGTGACGTGCGTGTGAAACTTGTGGAAAATAAAAACGCAGCAAACTCACAAGCTCAATACATGCATTACAGTAATGCATATGATTATCTGGTATGTCAGTACTGCATTGTATTTACGAGCGAAGATAAGTAAGCTGTATATCAAAGACGCATACGTTTATCATAAACGGAGATACGTACACTGTATGTAGTTTCTCTATTTTGTTATAAATGGAGGTATTTATCCAACACACGTGTAATTTCTTAACTGGTAACAGCTTCACACACACACACACACACACACACACACACACACACACACACACACAAGCACTAACAATCACATGGATATTAAAAGATTGTATGTTAGAGTAATAAGCTTATATGCACACAAGAAACGATATAAAAGAATAAAAAGAAACTGTTTAAGAATGAAAAGTAAATGAGAAAAAAATAAGAAGAATAAAACTGAGAAGAGAGATACAGACAGACATAGAGACAGCCAGAAATTAAGACACAACAAAGCGAGAGAAGGTATAATTCATTCAAACGTTATCACAGTCAGCGTATACACATAAGCAAACGACCATTAATTCTTTTTTCTTCTTTTTCTTTTATAATCACGTCCTGACGAACAATTACAAACCTGTACACACAACATACAGTACATAGCCACAGCCACCAGCTTCTCACACAACAGTTCCCAATTCCATTTACGGAAAATAGGAAAAAGACACTCACCCTACTTTGCAAGTCCCAGAAGCACCTTGACGGCAAGTGGACAAAGAACATGGCTGCCACTGACTGGCTTTTATGCGGTCACGTGACGTTGACGTCACACACGCGGAGCAATGGGGGGGTTGTCAGCGGTACAAACTTCACAGCAAACCGGGTGTTTTCTGTCTGGAATGAGGATCTGTGATCAAAGTTCTCTGTTGAATCCACTGGGTTTTTTGTTTTTTGTTGTTGTTTTTTTAGATACAGGAAACAGGGAGAGAGAGAGAGAGGTGGGGGGAGGGAGGGGAGGGAGGGGAGGGAGAGAGAGGCGTACGTAAAGAGAATGAATTCTGAAGTCTGAAGTTTTATTCCAAAAGAAAATAATAAGAGACAAAGCCTCCGTTTGAACGGGTATCTTCATATTTGTCACACTTTACAAAATCACACATGCACACATTAAAGTACATGGGTAAGAAACAACAACAACAACAACATCCGAACTCTACTTTCATCATGAAACGCATGTGCGTTTTCTGACAAACGTGTTATACAAAATTACGAATAAATGAGTAGTAAATAATAATGCATGCTGAACAGATATAAACAGACTGAAAACCTGAAGAAACTGTCAGTACAAATACACTAAACATGATGAATAACGATGACCTGTGTTGAAAATTGGTGAGAAAACTGAAACTAAAAATGACACACATTATTAAACAGATAATGCTAATGGACAGGCTAGAAATGGTATTGCTCATGATAATGATAACACACACACACACACACACACACACAGTACCACGTGTTTAAAAGGACATGAATAAACGCACAACTACAACTATGAATAATATACATCAAGTGGTCATACCATATTCCTGTCAGGAACGGTCATGCATTTGTTTGACTTGAAACATAGTAAAAGACAAATGTAACTGAAAAAAAACCCATTAAGTCGGGATTGAATTCTTGCCGTTCATGATACAAACACTTTACTTAATCTGACAATAAACGGCTGCTAGTGATATATACTCTTGTTTAATCAAGTAATCCGCGTGTGTGGGGTGGGTGGGGGTGGGGGTGGGGGATGCGGGTGTGTGCTGATAATCTGGTTGCGGTTTTCCGCAATTTATCTTTATTCGTATCTTATCTGTCTATTATAATCAATGTGCAGTATAATAGGCTATGTTTATAATTATATTCAAATAATGTTTCTTAATTCTTTTTTCTTTTTTTCTTTTTTTTACATTAAGAATACTAGTTATTACCTGCAGTGTGTGGATGTATGTATGAAACGGTGTATGTGATATTTTTTACATTTGTATCTTCGTAATATTCGTAAAAGCTGTTGTTGACTTTTACAGTTATGGTCCCCATGTTGTTTACTTGTCTATGCTGTGATAATGCACTTGACCAAATTTCTCCAGTTGGAGATAATAAAGTTATTCTTATCTTATCTTATCTGATATGACAATGAATGGTTGCTAGAGGTACAATGGTTGCTGGATATGTCATTACCTTAGTTAATCTGACAATAAATGTTTGATATAGATGTAATGGTTGCTAGATATGTAAATACTTTAGTTAATCTGTCAATAAATGGTTGCAGATAAATAATGGTTGCTGGAGATACAAATACTTTAGTTGATATGACAATGGTTGTTTTGCTAGATATATAAGTACTTACGTTAATCAGACAATAAATGGTTGCTAGAGATACTTTAGTTAAGCTGACAAAATTGGTTGCAAGAAATATAATGGTTGCTACACATATAAATACTTCATTTGATCTGACAATAAATGGTTGCTAGAGTTATAATGGTTGCTACAGATATAAATATTTTAGCTGATATGACAATAAATGGTTGCTAGAATAGAATGGCTTTTAGAGGTATAAACACTTAATCTGACAATAAACGCTTGCTGGAGATAAAAAAAAAATCATGGTTGCTATAGCTATAATTACCTTAGTTAATCTGACAATAAATGTTTGCTAGATATATAATGATGACTAGAGATATAGATACTTTTGTGATTCTGACAATAAATGTTTGCTAGAGATATAATGGTTACTAGAACTAGAGATACAAATACTTTAGTTAATCTGACGATAAATGGTTTCAAGTATCCATAATCATGCTGATAGGAATAACCTGGAAACGCTGTCAGCTACTGTCACGCATCAGCATCTGAAAAACATATTCCAGCGTTGCTCCCTTTGTGTAGCGTTCACTAGGCGTCAGAATAAACTATAAGAAAAATAATTCGTCAAGTACTTGAGCGCGATATATGTGTTATTTTCTCGTTCTGTTGTTTGTGTGATCATGTTTTGTGAATAAAGGTGTGTTTTTTCAACAACAGAAAACGGATAAAAGCATGATGGTGCCCACTGCCACTGTGAAGAACTTTAAAATTATGTCCATCATGTTTTTGACAAACACTGATAGAAAACAACGATGTTTTCGATACTGTTGATACACACAAATGGACAGGAAAATATTGTCTGTTTAGTGGTCTTGCATTAATGTATATAATTGAGTCGAAAATCAAATTAGCTTAATGATAATATTTATGCAGATGAATTGAAATTGTGATATATACTATACATTTGGTGTGAACAAGCAAATGGATTAAAACATGTTTTATTCTCATGCCAGTAAATGGGTTTTAAATATTATATTCATTTTTTTATCATTAGTTTAAAAAAAGTGACTGAAAACGACGGTAGCTATTACAATGATGATTAGAATAAATAGTCAGGATATTATGTAATTTAGTGATGACGTTGATATTTATAAATGGATTGAAAATGATGGTGACTGGCATATAATGTTTGTCACACTGTGTATAAATGGCTTCAAAATGATGATTTCGATTGAGATGATGATGCAAATGGGTCTATATGATTTTTAAATGACTAATCGGTTGACAGATTATAATTCATGCTGATAATACCATCATATTTCATGGTGACAATGCCGTCATATTTCATGGTGTTAATACCAACATATTTCATGGTGACAATACCATCATATTTCATGGTGATAATACCATCATATTTC
>NC_134892.1:2615250-2627750 GCF_041734735.1 Babylonia areolata | reverse complement strand
CACGTACATGACAGTCACGTGTTTTGCACCACATACATGACAGTCACGTGTTTTGCACCACGTACATGACAGTCACGTGTTTTCACCACGAGCATGACAGTCACGTGTTTACACCACGAGCATGACAGTCACGTGTTTACACCACGAGCATGGCGGTCACGTGTTTCCACCACGAGCATGACAGTCACGTCACACGTTCACACCACGAGCATGACAAGTCACGTATTTGCGGGACCCCGCCACAACAGAGAGGTCCAACATCTTAGGAGCCAGTCAGAAATGACCCAGGAAAGTTTTCCATTTCCACCCTTCCCCCTCCCCCGAACGATCTCCCCATCAAGATCTTGACTGGTCTGGGTGCCAGTGTTTCGGAAGATGATAAACCGGATGTCTCGTATGCAACATGCAGGCTTATCCAGTGGTCGTGGAATAATCTGTGGCAACATCTATAGTGTATACGATTTGCTTCTGGAAAAAAATGTCTGCAGAAAAACAACAAAGCAGAACAACAACAACGATGATGACGACAATATGGAAGCAGTCCTGGCAAAAGTTTTCCACGGGAGAAAAACACAAGCTTTGCATTGCACTGCATTGGACTGTGATTTACATTACTGCAGAGTATTGTGCTGTACTGTGCACACTATTGTGCTGTGTTGTGCTGCACTGCACTGCACTGTACTGTACTATACTATACTGTACTGTACTGTCCGATGCTGTGCTGTGCCGTACTGTCCTATCCTGTGCAGTACCAGTGTCGTGCTTTGCTGCAATTTATTGTACTGCACAAAATATAGAATACTGTATACCTCGGAATTTGTGCGAATCGAAACGAAATTCTCCGTGCACATGATCCACATGGCAGCTAGTGCACCGATTAGCTCTGTTGTGATACAATTAAATATATTACAACACAAAGCAATACTACAAAATTCAATACAATAAAATACAGAGCAGTTTGTCTGCTATCACAACACAAAGCAATACTACAAAATTCAACACAAAGAAATACAAAGCAATGTGTCTCCACTCGGGGGTGGGAGGTGGGGGTATTAGGGGGCGGGGGAGAGGAGGTGCTCCTTCAGTCTGGCTCCGCGACTAAGCCATTATTGTCGTCAGTAGGGGGCTTAGCAGGTGGTGTCCTAAGTACGTTAAACTTAGAACGGGTACTTCTGTACACACCCAAAGTAACTCAGCAGCAGTGCAGGGTCTCCTCTGGTGTGTGGCCTCCTGGCGACCTAACATCAACAGTTCCCTGTCGACTACCGACGCTGGAAGCGACACACGAACCCTAGTGTTTCTATGTTACGAGAACCCGGAATGGGCGGCGTGGGAGAAATACCACAGAAACGGTGCAGATGATGATGATGACGATGATGATGATGGTGATGATATGAATGCTTACATAGCGCCTATCCTCGGTCGGAGACCAAACTCTAAGCGCTTTACAAACACGGGGTCATTTACACAAAAGGCTGCCTACCTGGGTAGAGCCGACTGACAGCTGCCACTGGGCGCTCATTATTAGTTTTATATTATTCAATAAGGTTTCAGTCATGCACATTGATATTATACTCACAGACATGTACCAGATAATGGGACAGCAAAGAAATTAAAAAATTTTTTTAAAAGAATACAGCGCAGTGCAGAGCAACACGATATATATAATGAGTGCAACTGGCTGCCTTTGATGAGATTCCGAGGGGAAAAGAATTTTCTCTTGACTTAAACGATGTTTTTATTTTATGTGTGTGTGTGTGTGTGTGTGTGTGTGTGTGTGTGCGTGTGTGTGTGTGTGTGTGTGTGTGTGTGTGTGTGTGTTGTTGTTGTTGTTTTAATCCATCTCTGGGTTCAGAAAAAAACCTTACCTTCAAGACAAGGCGAAGAAAAGAAAACATTTGACTGGAAGTTTCAAAGGAGTCAAATGAAGGAGGTTGATAAAAGTGATACCGTATTTAATGGTATCGAAAAATGGAAAATGAGATGGCGACACAGCTGTTCATGTTCGTGTTTTCGGAAGTGGTGAGTGGAACAATTAGCCTTTCTTTCTTTCCCTGGAAGCTAAGGGCAAAACTTCCACCCAATTCGCTCTCTTCTAATTTACATTCTTTCTAGCAGGAAAATTAGAATCAAATTACAGAAAAGGTTCGTTCTTTAAAACAAAAACAAAACAAAAAAGAAATATAAAAGAAAGAAAAATAACCATAATTTCCTATGTTCAAAGCAATCCTTTCCTATGTTTTAAGCAGTTCAGGTTACCGTTTCATTCCGTATCTTAAAGTTTTCTTGAACAGGAAGTCAGATGGAGGAGTGGGGGGTTGGGGGGGGAGGGGAGGGGATTGGGGTGGGGGAAGGGGTGGGTTTGAGTGGAGGTCTTTCCTGCAACATGAGAGATTTTTCCCCCGATTCATGTATTCTTCTCTCTCTCTCTCTCTCTCTCTCTCTCTCTCTGTGTGTGTGTGTGTGTGTGTGTGTGTGTGTGTGTGTGTGTGTGTGTGTGTGTGTGTGTGTGTGTGTGTGTGTCTCTCTCTGAATTATTGGACTTGCTTGATATTTCCGAGAGACGTTTAAACATTTGAGAAAGTCCTTCCCATCATTCCGAACCCCACAAAGATGTGCTTGGGTTCTTACCTCGCGGGAGCTAACTTTCGTTTTATGGCCTATCCTTTAAGAATAATTTTTTGCAATGTTCCCAGGATCCCTGGTGTATTCTGTGACATTCTGAGACCTATTTTCTTCATTCGATCGAATTCTGGTGTAGCAGTTCTCTCTCTCTCTCTCTCTCTCTCTCTCTCTCTCTCTCTCTCCGTGTGTGTGTGTGTGTGTGTGTGTGTGTGTGTGTGTGTGTGTGTGTGTGTGTGTGTGTGTGTGTGTGTGTGTGTGTGTGTGTGTGTGTGTGTGTGTGTGTGTGTGTGTGTGTGTGCACGCGCGTGACTGGTTACTAGATTGGCTGGTAGGTGTATGTGAGGTGGGGGGTGGGGGTCGTAACAGAAATATATTTGTTGTCAGCGCACTGCCTGACAGTATGGAGGATAATACCCTCTTTTCCCTTATCTCTTCCGCTGTTGTGGTTGGATTCCATTTTGATATGCTCCGTAGTCAAAGTTAAACTCTGGGAGTTCTTATGATATGTACTTTTAACATATACAATAGTTGACATTTTATACTCTCCACCATGGACACACATTTTCACTATCGAGAAAGTTGACCTAACGGTCTGTCAAACTGATGCTGTAAATGACCCTGACCTTCGTCAAATGCAGTTGACTGACGCACAGTGCAAACCTTTCATTGATTACCTAGAGACGGGTACATTACCGACGGATGATAAGATAGCACGGCGTCTCATTCTTGAAAGTCAAGACTATGTGATGGACAAAGGAGTGCTTTACCACTTATATTATCCTCGTGGTAAAAGAAATAGGAGAGAACGTATGATCAAACAGTTGGTTGTTCCCTTTGCACTCAAGAAATGATATTCTTCTGTCTTTTCATGATTCCTTGATGGGAGGTCATTTTGCCACTGAGCGAACTTATCAGGCCATTCGGTTGCGCTATTTCTGGATATGTATGTATGCTGACATCACGGATTATGTCAAGTCCTGTGATGCCTGTCAAAAGGCAAAGAGGGTGATTCATCCTAAGAATCCCACTCTACATCCATTACCCGTGGCACCAAACCAGCTATTTTCCAGATGGCACTGTGATATTTTGGGTCCTCTTACACCAAGCAAAGATGGATACAAACACATCTTACTATTTGTCTGTTCATTCAGTAAGTGGGTTGAAATCATTCCTCTCAAAGACACTTCTGCCACCACCATTGCACGACATTTCTATGAAACCATTATCTGTCGTTATGGTGCACCAGACCACCTGTTGTCAGACAGAGGACAACATTTTCTATCCAAAATCGTCAGTGAGGTGTGCAAATTTTTTCAAATCACACGTTTGCATACCAGCAGTTATCACCCCCAGACCAATGCCACATGCGACACACAAACGCCACGATAGCTCAGACTATCAGGGCTCAGTGTGACAAACATCCGCTCAATTGGCCTTCCCTTCTTCCTGGTATCGCTGCTGCTCTACGCACAGTGCCATGCACTGAATCAGCTTTGTTCTCTCCATTCTTTGTTCTCTTCAAACAGGAATGCAGGTTGCCGATTGACACTGCGTTACGTTCTGATGATCTTCCAGCCTCCGCACAACCCTGTATGGAGGAAATCATTGAAAACGCAGAAATGATCAAATCCATGGTGGAAGAGAACATTCATGAAGCTCAGCAGCGGTACAAATCGCAGTATGACAAGAAAACCACTCCCCGCTATCAGGAAGGTCAGAAGGTATTGGTACAGTGTTCACACAATATTCCAGGACTCTCTGCTAAACTCCAACAGAAATACGACGGACCTTACTACATCACTAAAGTTCTGCCAAATGATGTGTACACACTCCGTCACTGCCAGACCAATAAACAGCATCGTTCTCCTGTCAATGCTGTGAGACTTCGGCCATACTTTTCCGCTGAGGATAGACCCACAAACCCCTTTGATGCAGCAGAGATAGATGATACAGCGTCACAGATGCACAACCAGGAAGAGAACGAAAGCTCTGACTCTGATACTATATCACAAACTCCAAACATTCCCAACCCCCTCAACCCAACTTCCCCGCCAAGTTCACAATCCCAACATAGTACTGATGATGAAGATGAAGGAAACCTTCTTTGTAGAGAAGATCCTTGCTTGCAAACTGGTGAATAAAGTCAAACATTACAAGATTAAATGGATGGGTTATCGAGACACTACTTGGAAGCCTGAGTCACACTTTCCTGAACAGCTCATTCAGGAACTCCATGTCCAGAAGACCAACAAGAAACGTAAACGCCGTAAACAGGCACCACACACAGTCCCATGAAGGGAGTAGCCACTCACCACATGTCGATTGTTCGTCTTGTTGTGTATACGTGATACTGGTATATGATTTTGAGTGTGTCACATTATGTTATTGAATCTGTATGCTATATTATGTTTTTTCGTATTCTCAGCACAGTATGACTGAGCCTTGCTAACAATGCCTTGTAAATACATGAGAGAAGCATGGTCGCTTCAGTTACAGTCATTCATGAAACACTTTGCTGTCATAACTAACCGTCAGTGCAGTCACTGGCCATGGTCGACATTCGTCTCCATTCAAGCGTAGCGGAGTGGATAGTTGCAGCGTGTCTGAAAGCGAAGAGCTGACGAGTTCTGAGCGGTGGCTGGTCCATTGACATCTGTGATTTTCCCTTTCGCTATGTCGAGATTGGGCGTGTCGTAAATCCCGGCTAAACTGAAAGACGCGAGTTACAAATCCAACCAGGATACGATTAAAGTTGCATGATACTATTGGTCTCAGTCAGGAGACGCAATAAGGGTGGCGCGATGGCAGCCCTGTCGTTAATGTTTTCCAGGTAACAAAACAAATAAAAGGCTCGGGTTCATATGACACAACGTAAGGGTGTCGCTTTCATTGTACTCTGATTCAATTATACGGAAATCTTACGCACTACAGATCACCAGCGGTGGTGATAACACTCTCATGATGATGCTTTCATGTTCTGTGTGTATACTGGTTTACAGTAGGTGAAGCGACAGGCAGCCTATATTGAAACCATGTTGGACTACACATTGGATATCGATGAAGAGGGTGGTGCGCGAGGCAACCCTCACAAACAGTAACACTTGATGGATATCGATGAAGAGGGTAGTGCGCGAGGCAACCCTGACAATACAGTAACGCTTGATGGATATCGATGAAGAGGGTAGTGCGCGAGGCAACCCTCACAAACAGTAACACTTGATGGATATCGATGAAGAGGGTAGTGCGCGAGGCAACCCTGACAATACAGTAACGCTTGATGGATATCGATGAAGAGGGCAGTGCGCGAGGCAACCCTCACAAACAGTAACGCTTGATGGATATCGATGAAGAGGGCAGTGCGCGAGGCAACCCTCACAGTACGGTACGATTTGGAATGCCTAAGCTGTCGGTGAACAAAAACAAATGTTATGTGATGACAACGTATTTACTTATGAATCAATATGTATGGTTGACAGTCCATGATTATGTACTCTTCTTACAGTACTTGTTTCGCTCATGTGTTGTATGTGGATATTAACATGTTTATTGTGTGCAGGACCCCTCCTGTTGCTGGGACTCCTCGTCCTTATCAGTGAAGGACACGCTTTCCGCCGGTTGGAGTCGCTCAATCGATTCCATTTCGGCGCCGCTTTCCGACATCATGGAAAGTTATATAATGATGTCGACACGTGGAGTCACACATTCGAAATTCGTCTGACCCCCATAACTTTCTCGACACTACAAATCCCACCTTGCTCTCACCCCACGCCTTTATTTTGCAGTTTCAAATCGGTAATGCTTCGGCACTACAATGAATTAGCAACAAATATCACTAAGGATGTGCAAGCAACTTTTGAACTTGTTGAGGAGATGGTTGGTCGCTCGAAACCACCACCAGTTTCAAATTCCAGGTCGAAACGGGCTATCCTACCATTTGTGGGCGATTTAGCCAGTTCACTGTTCGGTGTCGCCACTTCTTCGGATGTTAGGAAACTTCAGAAACATGTGTCAAGACTGTATAAAATGCAGATTTCATCATCAGCTGGATCTGTCGCTTTTCTTAAAAGAGTATCGTCTTACATGAAGACTTCAAACCACAGGATGGATAATTTAGTAGGATCAATCATGTCCATGCATTCACGCATGGACACCATCACTGACATACTAGAACAAGAGGACATCGCGAACCAACATTACTGACATACTAGAACAAGAGGACATCGCGAACCAACATTACTGACATACTAGAACAAGAGGACATCGCGAACCAACACCACTGACATACTAGAACAAGAGGACATCGCGAACCAACATTACTGACATACTAGAACAAGAGGACATCGCGAACCAACATCACTGACATACTAGAACAAGAGGACATCGCGAACCAACATTATTGACATACTAGAACAAGAGGACATCGCGAACCAACATCACTGACATACTAGAACAAGAGGACATCGCGAACCAACACCACTGACATACTAGAACAAGAGGACATCGCGAACCAACGCACACAACACGCAGTTCTGTCTCTTGTCCCCATAGTGTTCTCCAAGTTACAACAGATAACTCGTCTGGAACGCCGACTGGAATCACTCCTGCTGGGCGTTACCTCTCTCACACACCGACAACTGTCCCCAGTGCTCATTGATCATAACACGCTCACTTTCACTCTGCATGACATACAACGTACACTTTCACGCACTCACCCAGCCTTCAAAGTAGTTCATATGGACCCTAGATATTATTACCATTCATCCCGTGTCTTGTATGCAGGTCAGGTTGAACAGATATTGATAGTGATAGACGTTCCTATTGCCTCCACCACTGCACGCTTTGACCTTTACCAAGTGATGACGTTTCCTGTTCCCTTTAATGCTTCCAGCTCACATGCTACATTAGTAACTAATTTACCTGATTTTGTTGCTGTCTCTACAGACCAGCGTTATATCATAGAGTTAACCACTTCTCAGATGTTGCTATGTCACGGGACTCATAACAAATTCTGTCCTGACAAGTTTCCTCACCGTGCTATTTCTGATCAATCTTGCGCTTCAGCTATGATACGGAAAACTGACGTTAGAAGACACTGTAAATTCGATTTTGTAGAAGCTGCTATTGTTCCCTCTATCATTGAGCTAGACGAAGGCACCCTGTTACTCACTAATATTTCAGACATAATTTTGACTTGTCATAATGAGGTGACCAGGAAACCAGGTTGCTCGTTTTGCGTAATGAAACTTCCATGTTTTTGTTCAGTTTTAGCAGGTAGTTTTTCATTTTCCCCTCGCTTAGCGACATGTCAAGACACATCCGCCATAACACTTGCCACCAGCCCTTGCCTTACTCCAGCAATTTTTTTTAACCACTCCAGTATTTCAGATGCTAACTCTGATCAATTATACCTTTCAGACGTTTCCTACTCCATTCCCCATTTAAGAATAGCATCATCAGAAGCTTATAAACAGCACATCCGAAATGATCAACGACTAAGAATGAGTCTCAATGCTATCACTGATCATATGAAACGAGGAAAAACTGTTTATCGGAATCTGTTTGATGCTTATATGCTGTCAGGTGACTCGTTCACATCCCCTAGTCCATGGCAATTGTCTCATATTCTGTCTTACATCTCTTTTGGGTTAGTTATTCTGCTGTTCATCAGCATGTTTGTTGTGTGTCGGAAACTTCGGTCCTTGTCACTGTTAGTTGCTCTTACCCACACCCCCAGTTAGAGCTTCCAATCCCTTCTTGACCTGGTCCGACCCCAATCTTCCATCGGAATCGAGTAATCTCCCTGGTTTAGACGCAGAATCCCCTGTCCCCACCTCCTTTACTATAGTCGATCATTCCATTGTTTCCACCCAAGTTTTCATTGTATTTTGCTGATCGCTGTTATCATTCTACACATTAAAATGACTTTTCGCTCCCTTACCTATTCCTCCGAAGTGATGTTAGAGATCTGTGGTACTACTCAGCGTGTGAATGTGTTTATGTGTTCTGTTGCCAAATGTCCTGGTGATTATTGTATTCCCTGTCCCACCTGGCTGGAATCCCTGTCTATTGTCCCTGTTAATTAATTTTGGGGAGAACTTCATCTTACCTGGCCTCACCTTATGCTTACGGATCGACGAACTAGCCAGGAGATTCGTCTTCCTCGAGTGGTCAAGCTATCCGTCTTTGAACATTTTAAGATAAAACAGATTACAGAGAAGGACTATACAGTCTTTCTAAAAATTAAACATGGAGATACTGCTACCTATCTCCGGAAACCGGTAGTGGAACCCCCAGTCTCAGCAGCACCCAACCAAGCAGACTCCCTGCCCCCCAATGAGAACTTCTTCTTCTGCGTTCGTGGGCTGCAACTCCCACGTTCACTCGTATATACACGAGTGGGCTTTTACGTGTATGACCGTTTTTACCCCGCCATGTAGGCAGCCATACTCCGCTTTCGGGGGTGTGCATGCTGGGTATTTACTTGTTTCCATAACCCACCGAACGCTGACACGGATTACAGGATCTTTAACGTGCGTATTTTATCTTTTGCTTGCGTGTACACACGAAGGGGGTTCAGGCACTAGCAGGTCTGCACACATGTTGACCTGGGAGATCGGAAAAATCTCCACCCTTTACCCACCAGGCGCCGTCACCGAGATTCGAACCCGGGACCCTCAGATTGAAAGTCCAACGCTTTAACCATTCGGCTATTGCGCCCGTCAAAAGAGAACGAACCCCTGTATCCTCGCCTTCATGACGGGCAGAGCAATTCCCAACATTAACATACTCTTTTCCAATGTCATCAAAATCCTTACACCCTTCCATATATTTTTTTTCTCTCCTTCGATTATTCTTCTTTGAAGCCCTCTATCCCTATGTCGTTCTAACCTGTACCACTCCACACACCACTTCCCCAGACTAGATTCAAAATGCTTTTATATCAAGGTCTCTATGTGATTATGTTTACCATGTTATGTGAGCCACGTTATATACATTTTTTCCCCTTTTCCAGTTCGTAGGTTTGTATGTTACTACGTATGCTAAGCTCAAGCGGAAAAAAAAGAAGTGTAGGTGAGCGAAGGACGTACCATTTTTGACTCATAGCTATTGGTCATTATTTTCTGGTACCGAAAGTCTGAGTCTGCAAGACGAGATACACCTCACTGCATTAAGAAACGTCACTGTAATACTTTGATTCCTTTCCCCATACACTGAGTATTTCAGTGGCCTTTCTTTGCACCACCTGAACAATAAAAAGGGAATTCATCATTTTACTATTTGTCAACTATCAGTTAACACATGATAACGCAAACACGACCCTTGTCTTGCATTCTTGTACCTTCTGTGTTTACATGTCGTTATAGAACAATAATCATGTATCTTGTTTGTATTATTTGCATGTCATTTTTAATCTGCATTTTCAAAGGAACATTGGTGTGTCTATGACATCATACTGTAGCAATGAATGCTTGATTCTACATGTCTTCTATGTTTATGTGTTATTATGGTTTTGGATGTCGTATTCGCATTATGCAGTAAAGTATGCCACGGACAGTGTATCTCTCAAACGGACAACAAACGCACCATATTGCAAGGAACTCATGAGTTGGCTGTGTGTCTCGATCTACAAGTGAATTGACATTTAAGTTCTTGTGTGCGAAGTGTGACCTCCTCAGGACTCTGTGTGCCACGTGCACTATGTCTAAAGATAACCAGTAAACAACGTCTTCAAGATCATCACCACATTCATGGAATGGACTTTTTCCCAATGGACTGCAACAGTGCTTGTGTTTTGGACAATGTGTAATCTTGTATGGTGTGTACTATATATACTTGTGAAAGTGCAGTGGATATTTCACAAAGTATTTTCTTTCTTTTTCATTCATACTCCTCTTTTTTTTCAAACGGAAATATTTACACCCCGAATCCAAATTCATGTTCGCAACCTGGCAGCAAACTTGTTTTTGGACAGGACATATTGACACTGAAGTTGTCGACCGTTATTTTTGGTGTTGTGTTTTTGGTGTACTTTTACAATTTCAGATTTTTTTTTATTAATACTGTTCATTATGTGTCTTCAGTATTGTGTGGTATTATTTCAAACACCTCATTGTTGTCCTTTACCGTTATTCCAAATTTACATCAACATTTTGTATGTGTGTAATGCATTGTGAGTTACATGATATACTTGAATTTGCTTAGAACTATAATCAATGTACTTGTGGCAGTTTCTCGTAAATCTGTAATATGAAAAGAATCAGCTTTTACTATATATTCCGGATGTTGTGTTCACCCACCCTATTGGACATTGCATTATTTGTTGTTCTACTTTTATTCATGTTGTACTAAGACAAACTTATGACTTAGAAATTATACACGGATGGCATACGATGTTAGTCCCTATTTTATCCCCATTTCCCATTACCCTTCTACCTCTTGTGCAAATGCACCTGAATCGGGAGATAATGCATTGTTCATGTTCCGTTCTGCGGCGACACCTGTCTTCCGTGTTCTGCGCTTCGGGCACGCTCCTGTGGTTCAACAGTGGACTTTGCAACGTCACCATCACGGTGACCGTACACCATGTGGGCATGCAGTCAGTGGACACAGTTAGCGGCAATCATGTGAGAACAGTGATGCTACCATCGTGATTGTCACAGACACTCACATCAAACCTCTCAAGCCTGGCCCCGTCCTTCAGTTGCTGCAGGCTGACTCATCGATTCCAGACACACTTCTCTGGCGTCATTCCTGCCATGTTCTCCAGATGCTGAAGACAGACACGCATCTGCGGGTGGTTGTTTCATGACCCACCAACTACATCCCTGACGGTCATCACTGACAACACGATGCTGATGATTTCATGACCCACCACATCCCTGACGATCATCACTGACAACACGATGCTGATGATTTCATGACCCACCAGCCACGTCCCTGACGATCATCACTGACAACACGATGCTGATGATTTCACGACCCACCACGTCCCTGACGATCATCACTGACAACACGATGCTGATGATTTCATGACCCACCATCCACGTCCCTGACGATCATCACTGACAACACGATGCTGATGATTTCATGACCCACCATCCACATCCCTGACGATCATCACTGACAACACCATGCTGATGATTTCATGACCCACCCACCACATCCCTGACGGTCATCACTGACAACACCATGCTGATGATTTCACGACCCACCACATCCCTGACGATCATCACTGACAACACCATGCTGATGATTTCATGACCCACCCACCACATCCCTGACGGTCATCACTGACAACACCATGCTGATGATTTCACGACCCACCACATCCCTGACGGTCATCACTGACAACACCATGCTGATGATTTCATGACCCACCCACCACATCCCTGACGGTCATCACTGACAACACGATGCTGACGATAGCCTGTCCATGAAGCTGTGACACGGTGATTGCGAACTATCAGAGTCCCATGTGACTCTATGCTCCAGTGACTGTTCATACACTCTACGTTCAGCAGGACTTCCCATGTGCTCCACTGCCGGATCTTCTTCATCGACGTGTTCCTGACTGATACCAGTGTGCCCTATGACATTCTATACTGTGACATACTTAAAATGACAATATATGAATCAAGTCTACCCATGCAATGTTGCCTCTCCTGAAGTTATCTTAATCGAATGCCAATCCTTTTCCCCAAAATCTCTATTGTATGCCATCTATGTATCTAATATAAACGTCACATACCAAGGTAACTTAACTTACAGAAAATGGGACATTTTCTTGTAGGGCCCCAGCACATATCACACTGCATACAGCAGTCTTAGAAGCTCTCGGAACAAGGAAGGGCAGATGGCAATGAGCGTGGAAACGA
>NC_134892.1:2600250-2610250 GCF_041734735.1 Babylonia areolata | reverse complement strand
TCGTATGTACACGAGTGGGTTTTTTCGTGCATGACCGTTTTTACCCCGCCATGTTGACAGCCACACTCCGTTTTCGGGGGTGTGCATGTTGGTTATGTTCTTGTTTCCATAACCCACCGAACGCTGACACGGATTACAGGATCTTTAACGTGCGTATTTGATCTTCTGCTTGCGTATACACACGATGGGGGTTCAGGCGCTAGCAGGTCTGCAGATATGTAGACCAGGGAGATCAGAAAAATCTCCACCCTTTACCCACCAGGCACCGTTACGGAGATTCGAACCCAGGACCCTCAGATTTAAAGTCCAACGCTTTAACCACTCGGCTGTTGCGCCGGTCGTGTCGTGTACAAATGCCGGAAATATTTACCATCGTTATTGATCACTTACCTTATTCAAAATGTGAAGTCACTTTCGAAATGCATTCTCACTTATGCAGACTATTTACACACGTTTTGTGTTCATTAATGCATTTGACTGTGTTTTCCTGCAAACACACCTTTTTCGGCGAAATTCTACGCAGACTTTTCGTAACTTTGCACACACAATTCTGTACTGCATTCGAACGAGACAAGAGACGATTAGAAAAAGAAAAAAAAGAGAGTAAAAAATACATACATATATGTTTAGCTTGATAAAGTTTCCCTGTCTTTTCGAGCTAAAAGCGATAAAATTCAAATTACCTCTCAATTTCCGTGGAAAGCCAGCAGGTGAACTGTTTTAACCGTCCCGACCTTGAGCAGACGACATTTACCCTGATAAGGCAGTGTCTGAAGCAGGGCATGCTGGGAGGCCGTGCAGCAGACGGCCTCTCGTGCAGGGCGGCACAGTGATCAAATATGCAAATGATCTCGTGCCGATGTGCACGGGACTTTGTGTGCCAGTGTCAGCGTTCGGGCTGGCTGACCTGTGATTAAATTGGATGCAAACCAATGTTCGTTTGTTGTTGTAACTTTGGAAACGGTCGTATTCACTGGGTAAAAAAAACAACAAAAAAAACAGATTTTTAAAAAAATGATGCTGTGTTATGGTATACCATGCAGTAACTAAAATGCAGTTGAGCTATGTTACCATGACAACAAACTTAGCGAGATGAACTGATGTGGGTTGTTCTTTTTTGTATAGCAACAGAGCTACGACATATTGTTGTCGTTGTTGTTTTGTTGTTTTTTTGTTGTTGCAGTGATTTTTTTTTCCCTCTTAAATTCGACTTCGGGAAGGGAAACGCGGAGGGTGGGGTGGGTGGTTGGGGCGGGATGACATGAAGAAAAGAAAGCAACTTATTCGTGCACAATTACTTGTCTGTATATTTTCCTTGTCAGTGTATTTTCATACCGTTTTTCGTGTGCAATTCGTTGAATGTTTATTTTCATACCGTTTTTCGTGTGCAATTCGTTGAATGTTTATTTTCATACCGTTTTTCGTGTACAATTCGTTGAATGTTTATTTTCATACCGTTTTTCGTGTACAATTCGTTGAATGTTTATTTTCATACCGTTTTTCGTGTGCAATTCGTTGAATGTTTATTTTCATACCGTTTTTCGTGTACAATTCGTTGAATGTTTATTTTCATACCGTTTTTCGTGCACAATTCCTTGTCTGTTTATTTTCACACCGTTTTTCGTGCACATTTCCTTGTATGTATATTTTCATACCGTTTTCCGTGCACAATACCCTGTCTGTATATTTTCATACCGTTTTTCGTGCACAATACCCTGTCTGTATATTTTCATACCGTTTTTCGTGCACACTACCTAGTCTGTATATTCTCATACCGTTTTTCGTGCACAATACCTTGTCTGTATATTTTCATACCGTTTTTCGTGCACATTTCCTTGTATGTATATCTCCATACCGTTTTTTGTGCACAATACCTTGTCAGCATATTTTCATACCGTTTTTTCGTGCACAATACCTTGTCTGTATATTTTCATACCGTTTTTCGTGCACAATTCGTTGTCTATTTATTTTCACACCGTTTTTCGTGCACAATACCTTGTCTGTATATTTTCATACCGTTTTTCGTGCACAATACCTTGTCTGTATATTTTCATACCGTTTTTCGTGCACAATTCCTTGCCTGTATATTTCATACCGTTTTACGTGCACAATTCTTTGTATGTTTATCTTCATAACGTTTTTCGTGCATATTTCCTTGTATGTATATCTCCATACCGTTTTTTTCGTGCACAATACCTTGTCTGTATATTTTCATACCGTTTTTCGTGCACAATACCTTGTCTGTATATTTTCAAACCGTTTTTCGTGAACAATTCCTTGCCTGTATATTTTCATACTGTTTCTCGTGCACAATTCATTGCATGTATAATTATCTTCATACCGTTTTTCATGAACATTTCCTTACCTGTATATTTTCATACCGCCGTTATTAGTGCACAATTCCTTGCCTGTATATTTTCATACCGTTTTTCGTGCATAATTCCTTGTATGTATATTTTCATACCGTTTTTCGTGCACAATACCTTGTCTGTATATTTTCATACCGTTTTTCGTGCACAATACCTTGTCTGTATATTTTCATACCGTTTTTCGTGCACAATACCTTGTCTGTATATTTTCATACCGTTTTTCGTGCACAATTCCTTGTATGTACATTTTCATGCCGTTTTTCATGCACAATACCTAGTCTGTATATTTTCATACCGTTTTTCGTGCACAATTCCTTATATGTATATCTTCATACCGTTTTTCGTGCACAATTCCTTATATGTATATCTTCATACCGTTTTTCGTGTACAATTCCTTGCCTGTTTGTTTTCACACTGTTTTTCGTGTACAATTCCTTCAATGTTTATTTTCATACCGTTTTTCATGCACAATACCTTGTCTGTATATTTTCATACCGCTTTTCGTACACAATTCCTTGTATGTATATTTTCATACCGTTTTTTCGTGCACAATATCTTGTCTGTATATTTTCATACCGTTTTTCATGCACAATACCTAGTCTGTATATTTTCATACCGTTTTTCATGCACAATACCTTGTATGTATATTTTCATGCCGTTTTTCATGCACAATACCTAGTCTGTATATTTTCAAACCGTTTTTTCGTGCACAATACCTTGTCTGTATATTTTCATACCGTTTTTCGTGCACAATTCCTTGTATGTTTATATTCATACCGTTTTTCGTGCACAATACCTTGTCTGTATATTTTCATACCGTTTTTCGTACACAATTCCATGCCTGTATATTTTCATACCGTTTTTCGTGCACAATTCCATGCCTGTATATTTTCATACCGTTTTTCGTGCACAATTCCATGCCTGTATATTTTCATACCGTTTTTCGTGCACAATTCCATGCCTGTATATTTTCATACTGTTTTTCGTGCACAATTCCATGCCTGTATATTTTCATACTGTTTTTCGTGCACAATTCCATGCCTGTATATTTTCATACTGTTTTTCGTACACAATTCCTTGTATGTATATTTTCATACCGTTTTTCGTACGCAATTTCTTGTCTGTATATTTTCATACCGTTTTTCGTGCACAAGTCATTTGTCTGTCTATTTTCATGCCGATGGACAATTTTAGCTTTCATAAATTAGAGGGAAAACATTGTTCCATGAGTGTTTAACCATAGCTTTCTTTCTTTCTTTTCCCCATTCTTTTCCTCCCTTTTTTTCTTTTCTGAGGCTGTGATTTAGAAGGAATTTAGATGGGAAATAACACAATGAAGGGGGATGGGGGGGGGGGGGGGTGGGGGGGGGGGGTGTCGGTGGTGGAGGGGGTTGAAGGCAGAGAGGGAAGGGGAGGAGGGTGATGATATATGTTTTCGTTTTCTCTTTTTGACTCATTTGTGTAAATTTTTTTTTTTTTTAATTTAAAAGGTGGGTCTATGTTTTAACCCGGTGTTCGTTTGTCTGTGTGTGTGTGTGTGTGTGTGTGTGTGTGTGTGTGTGTGTGTGTGTGTGTGTGTGTGTGTGTGTCTGTCTGTCTGTCTGTCTGTCTGTCTGTCTGTCTGTGTGTCTGTGTGTCCGTGGTAAACTTTAAAATTGCCATTTTCTCTGGAAATAATTTGTCTGCCATTACCAAATTTGGCTTAAACATAGTATGAAAAAAATCTTCATCCTATTCAGATTTACAAATATTCCAAAAGGAGAGAAGTTATGTAATGTGTGTGAAGTTGCTGAAGATTAATTCCTTTTCCTGGATACGCGTATTTCGTTTCGTAATTTCCGAAACAATCTAATTACGACTGTACAGCAGTATAATCAACTGTCCGATGTAATCATACAAAATATATGGGACAATATCCTGAAACCAAGTGACTTATTCGATTGCGATGATTGATAAAAAAATTAAAAAATTTTTTTTTTTAAATCACTCGCCAAATATGTATTTGGTGGCATGAATTTCTTTCTATGTTCCTTTTGTTCTTTTTTATGAAACCTGTAAGATTTCATGACAATAAATGAAGTCGAGTTGAGTCGAGTCGAATCATACAGAGAGAGAGAGAGAGAGAGAGAGAGAGAGAGAGAGAGAGAGAGAGAGAACATGTACTATTTAAGGTCTTGAAGTGGGAACCGGTTTCCAACACTGTTTTGACACTTCTGAATACCAAGACAACTGCAGTCCAAAGACCAATACAATCCTCACTCACTTGGGAAGTGATGGTCAAGAAATATATGTAATGTTGATGATGTTCTTGTTTTTGTGCAACACGATACCCCTAGACCCTTTTTGTCCTATGTGTTTTGGTTCCTTCTCCTTGAATGCCAAAAAGCACATAATATTGATAATAATAAAAACAATACTAACAATAATAATGGATACTTATATAGCACGCTATCCAGAAATCTGCTCTAGGTGCTTTACAAAAACACTTATGTTTACATAACACATTACATCAATGTTGCATACTCACACCAAAATGTGACTAAACACACACACACACACACACACACACACACACACACACACACACACACACACACACACACTGCATACATACATTTTATATATCCACTAGCGATGAATTTACTTTTCTGATTCTGAATTAAGTAAATGTTACTTCTCCTTTTTAAAATCCGTTTACCAGCGAGAGGTGGAAGAAATGTGTAATGAAATCGACTTTGTCTGGTTTGTCGTAATTATTTGTTTCTGAAATACTTCTAAGGAAGTTTGCTCGTGGTGTAAATATCATGATCAACTTTCGACTGCAAATCATCTTTTCTGATCTGTCTCATAGGGATTGTTGGGGTAAGCCAAAAAACATGTTCATCTACATGTCTTGTGTCAGTTTCATTTTCTTAAGGAGGCGTCACTGCATTCGGACAAATCCATATACGCTACACCACATCTGCCGAGCAGATGCCTGACAGCAGCATAACCCAACTCGCTTGTCAGGCCTTGAGTACATGCATGTTATATTTGTGTAGCTATCAGAGTGGGTTTCTTTTTACAGAATTTTGCCAGAGGACAACACTTTCGTTGCCATGGGTTCTTTTTCAGTGCGCCAAGTGCGTGCTGCACACTGGACCTCGGTTTATCGTCTCATCCGAAAGACTGTAGACGCGCAGTTTGATTTTCCAGTCAAACTTGGGAGAAAGGGCGAGAGCGGGATTCGAACCCACACCTCACAGACTCTCTGTGTTGGCAGCTGAACGTCTTCACCATTCTGCCACCTTCCTCCTGTGTCATGATGAATCACGTTTCTGAGGTATGTTTTTGTTTTTGTTGTTTTCCACACAACTTCTTGATCTCTTTTTGCATTGCATACAATGGTTAACTTTGCACTCAGTCGACTTTTAAAAGTGAACTTAGTGTATCTATTTGTCCAATCAGTCAAGGAACGTGGTATGGCATTTCGTAGTGCATTATATTCAGTTATTTTTGTTACACAGTTTTGTATTAACATCACCTCGACTTCTTAAACATTTTCTTCCGCTGACATGCACAATGTCTTTTTTCCTTTTTTTGATACTGTTTCCTTTCCACTTGCGAAATACAGGAATAAAATTGTCACAAAACAGTATCTGATGTAGGAAATTGTTTGGGTTTTTTTTTCTTCCTTAAAATATTTTTCCAAAACTTTTTGCTCAATTGAATTGTTATAAAACAGTAAATGGTGTCGGAAAATATTCTGGTTAATTTTTTCTTAAAGAAAACATCTTCCACAATCCATTATCTTATTGTCCATAACGTCTGGTGTGCTTTAATTTACAGTTCAGTGTGAATGTGGCATTATATTTCAAGATTTTATCCATTTCCCACTTGGGAATCATACCCCAGTTTTCTTCTGTTGTGTTGAACAATTTTCCAACCAACCAGCTAACTCACGTTAAAGATCCTGTATCTATATCAACGTTCGATTGGTTATGGAAACAAGAACATACCCAGCAAGCACATCCCCGAATGTGGCTGCCTAAACGAACAAAGCGGTAATACACGTAAAACATTACTTGTCTGTCTGAGTTTGCGTTTAGGGGTGACTGAAATCTGACTGAATGGCTCAGGAAACGAATGATGAATAATACAGGAAATAAAAGATGGGAGGTGGGGCATGCAAATGTAAATAAATGCAAATATTTACACTAAGAATTTACAGCACTGCCAGTTTCTAAAAAAAAATGGCATCAAAGAGAAAACTGGTATGTATGTGTTAATCCTTTGGCCAGTTGTTAGATACAATGAACTTACAGGTTTCCATAAAAGAAATACATATTCTAACCTGGTGAAAGTACAGACATATCCATTTTGGGTAAACAGGCAAGCTGATTGTACCAGACTGGTGTGTCTGAATGTCTGGGAGTCTTGAGAAGACTTATCAGTGCATGGACACTTGTAATGATGAATGAGTGAGTACTGTATGCACACATGCATGCATGCTACACCATAAAATGAACTCATTCTTTACTTGCAGTTAATCATCAATGCAGCTGTGATGAAACACATATGAATCAGTCTTGATGATGATTGTCTTTAATCAAATTCCATGCACAGCTCCACCACTCTTCTCCCCACAATTTCCATGCATTGCGTTGCGTTGAGTTGTATTGTATCGTATCGTATCATATTGAACTGCACTGCACTGCACTGCATTGCATTGTATTGTATTGTATTGTATTGTATTGTATTACTCTTTTCGTCACAAAAGCTTTCTGTGTGTGAAAGTCGGGCTGCTCTCCCCAGGGAGATCGAGAACACATCGCTGCAATGAGAGCTCCACTCATGGTTTTCTTCTGCCTCTAATAGTATTTGTTTTCTTATAGAAGAGGATTTTTCTACATAATGTTGCCATTGGCGACCCTTTTTGTTGCCGTGGGTTCTTTTATGTGGGCTACGTGCATGCCGCACATGAGACACTGATCGATTTACCGTCTCATCCGAATGACCAGCGTCCAGACCACCTTCTCCTTCTTCTTCTTCTCTCTCTCTCTCTCTCCCTCCCAAATACAAGATTCCATATTTGATTTCCTTTAACCACTGTTTTGGGTATGGGGGGAATACAGGTTAAAAGGAGAAGAAAAGAGAAGAGATAGATCATAGTAACCATGATAAACAAACGATAGGTGAACTGTGTGTGCAACATGACATAGATCATAGTAACCATGATAAACAAACGATAGGTGAACTGTGTGTGCAACATGACATAGATCATAGTAACCATGATAAACAAACGATGGGTGAACTGTGTGTGCAACATGACATAGATCATAGTAACCATGATAAACAAACGATAGGTGAACTGTGTGTGCAACATGACATAGATCATAGTAACCATGATAAACAAACGATAGGTGAACTGTGTGTGCAACATGACATATATCATAGTAACCATGATAAACAAACGATAGGTGAACTGTGTGTGCAACATGACATAGATCATAGTAACCATGATAAACAAACGATAGGTGAACTGTGTGTGCAACATGACATAGATCATAGTAACCATGATAAACAAACGATGGGTGAACTGTGTGTGTGCAACATGACATTCACGTGCCCGGCAAAGCCTGTGACAAATACACGCTGTGTCAGTGATGTGACCTCATTACCCCACCCACTCTCAAATTGTTCAAAGGCTATCAAAATAATCCATAAAATTGCGTACACACGTTCAAAGCATATCAAAATAATCCATAAAATTGCGTACACACGTTCAAAGCATATCAAAATAATCCATAAAATTGCGTACACACGTTCAAAGCATATCAAAATAATCCATAAAATTGCGTACGCACGTTCAAAGCATATCAAAATAATCCATAAAATTGCGTATGCACGTCCAAAGGGTATTAAAAAAAAATCCATAAAATTGCGTACATACGTTCAAAGGATATCACAATAATCAATAGAAATGCGTACACACGTTCTAAAGATGTCAAAATAATCCATAAAATTGCGCACACAAGTCAAAAAGATGTCAAAATAATCCATAAAATTGCGTACACACGTTCAAAGCATATCAAAATAATCCATAAAATTGCGTACACACGTTCAAAGCATATCAAAATAATCCATAAAATTGCGTATACACGTCCAAAGGATATAAAAAAAATCCATAAAATTGAGTACATACGTTCAAAGGATAGCACAATAATCAATAGAAATGCGTACACACGTTCAAAAGATGTCAAAATAATCCATAAAATTGCGCACACACGTTCACATCACATCAAAATAATCCATAAAATTGCTTACACATCTCCAAAGCATATCAAAATAATCCAGAGAATTGCGCGCACACGTTCAAAGGATATAAAAATAATCCATAAAATTGCGTACACACGTTCAAAAGATGTCAAAATAATCCATAAAATTGCGTACACACGTTCAAAGCATATCGAAATAATCCATAAAATTGCGTACACACGTTCAAAGCATATCGAAATAATCCATAAAATTGCGCGCACACGTTCAAAGCATATGGAAATAATCCATAAAATTGCGTACACACGTTCAAAGCATATCAAAATAATCCATAAAATTGCGCACACACGTTTAAAGCATATCAAAATAATCCATAAAATTGCGTACACACGTTCAAAGGATATAAAAAATAATCCATAAAATTGCGTAGACATGTTCAAAGGATATCAAAATAATCCATAAAATTGCATATACACGTTCAAAAGATGTCAAAATAATCCCTAAAACTGCGTACAGACGTTGAAAGGATACCAAAATAATCCATAAAATTGTGTGCACATGTCAAAGGACACCAAAATAATTTATAAAATTGCATACATGATTATGTTCAAAGGATAAGGAAATAACCCATGAATTGGAATACACATGTTCAAAGGGGAAAAATCCATAAGATTGCATACATACGTTCAAAAGATATCAAACTGATCTATAAAATTGCCTCGGAATATCACGAAGAAAGCAACAATGAAATCAATTATTAATTACATAGGTATACTCTTTGAATGCAGCGCTATGGAGGTGGATTTTGATTTTCAAAGTTATAAACTTTCTAACCCACATTTGCCGTCTTCAGAAATCTTGAAATTGACAGCAAACGTTTTCTCGAATTCTAAGATTATCAATCTACCAAAATTTCCAGACGACGAAGGACGAAGAGGGCTTTAGGGAACCAGAACCAGTTCTTGTCGTAATTATAATGAGGACATCCCACAATGAAATGATATTCATCTCCACTCACAGCTCTTTCAAACTTATAGTCCTGAGAGAGAGAGAGAGAGAGAGAGAGAGAGAGAGAGAGAGAGACAGAGACAGACAGACAGACAGACAGACAGAGACACAGACAGACAGACAGACAGACAGAGACAGAGAGAGACAGAGACAGACAGACAGACAGACAGACAGAGACACAGAGAAGAGAGTTACGGTTAATTTATTCAAGTGTATGCCTTTGCCCCTCATGAAGGGGTACATACACAAAAAGAGAGGGGGAGAAAGAGAGACAGACAGACAGAAAAAGACTCAGAGACAGACAGGCAGAGAGAGAGAGAGAGAGAGAGAGAGAGAAGAGAGAGAGAGAGAGAGAGAGAGAGAGACAG
>NC_134892.1:2587750-2595250 GCF_041734735.1 Babylonia areolata | reverse complement strand
GGTCTGTCAGGTATGCCCAAACACACATCCATAGCATCCCCATGTCTAGTAATGATGGTGTCATTTGAGGACATTCTGTTACCTGTCAGGTATCCCCAAACACACATCCATAGCATTCCCATGTCTAGTAATGGTGGTGTCATTTGCGGACATTCTGTTACCTGTCAGGTATCCCCAAACACACATCCATAGCATCCCCATGTCTAGTAATGATGGTATCATTTGCGGACATTCTGTTACCTGTCAGGTATGCCCAAACACACATCCATATTATTCCCATGTCCAGTAATGATGGTGTCATTTGCGGACATTCTGTTACCTGTCAGGTATCCCCAAACACACATCCATAGTATCCCCATGTCCAGTAATGGTGGTATCATTTGAGGACATTCTGTTACCTGTCAGGTATGCCCAAACACACATCCATAGCATCCCCATGTCCAGTAATGGTGGTATCATTTGAGGACATTCTGTTACCTGTCAGGTATGCCCAAACACACATCCATAGCATCCCCATGTCCAGTAATGGTGGTGTCATTTGCGGACATTCTGTTACCTGTCAGGTATCCCCAAACACACATCCATAGCATCCCCATGTCTAGTAATGGTGGTATCATTTGAGGACATTCTGTTACCTGTCAGGTATCCCCAAACACACATCCATAGCATCCCCATGTCTAGTAATGGTGGTGTCATTTGAGGACATTCTGTTACCTGTCAGGTTTGCCCAAACACACATCCATAGCATCCCCATGTCTAGTAATGGTGGTGTCATTTGAGGACATTCTGTTACCTGTCAGGTTTGCCCAAACACACATCCATAGCATCCCCATGTCTAGTAATGGTGGTGTCATTTGAGGACATTCTGTTACCTGTCAGGTTTGCCCAAACACACATCCATAGCATCCCCATGTCTAGTAATGATGGTATCATTTGCGGACATTCTGTTACCTGTCAGGTATCCCCAAACACACATCCATAGCATCCCCATGTCTAGTAATGGTGGTGTCATTTGAGGACATTCTGTTACCTGTCAGGTATCCCCAAACACACATCCATAGCATCCCCATGTCTAGTAATGGTGGTGTCATTTGAGGACATTCTGTTACCTGTCAGGTATGCCCAAACACACATCCATAGCATCCCCATGTCTAGTAATGGTGGTGTCATTTGAGGACATTCTGTTACCTGTCAGGTATCCCCAAACACACATCCATAGTATTCCCATGTCTAGTAATGGTGGTGTCATTTGCGGACATTCTGTTACCTGTCAGGTTTGCCCAAACACACATCCATAGCATCCCCATGTCTAGTAATGATGGTATCATTTGCGGACATTCTGTTACCTGTCAGGTATCCCCAAACACACATCCATAGCATCCCCATGTCTAGTAATGGTGGTGTCATTTGAGGACATTCTGTTACCTGTCAGGTATGCCCAAACACACATCCATAGCATCCCCATGTCTAGTAATGGTGGTGTCATTTGAGGACATTCTGTTACCTGTCAGGTATGCCCAAACACACATCCATAGCATCCCCATGTCTAGTAATGGTGGTGTCATTTGAGGACATTCTGTTACCTGTCAGGTATCCCCAAACACACATCCATAGCATCCCCATGTCTAGTAATGATGGTATCATTTGCGGACATTCTGTTACCTGTCAGGTATCCCCAAACACACATCCATAGTATTCCCATGTCCAGTAATGATGGTGTCATTTGAGGACATTCTGTTACCGGCAGGACTGTCTTTAGTTGCTGGCTGTTGAGGTGTGGCATCTGAGACATATTGTCGCTTCCTCTTCCTTGCACCTTGTTGAAGATGCAGTGGCTCACTACTCAGAATGCGTCTAACCTGTTCAGAATATAAAATTTGTTAAGAAAACAGATATATCAAATTTTTCATGCATCAAATATAAGCTGCTAAAGTGGTATGCAATTTTTGACTCACTTCTGTAAACAAAGTGAGTCTATGTTTTAACCCGGTGTTCGGTTGTGTGTGTGTGTGTGTGTGTGTGTGTGTGTGTGTGTGTGTGTGTGTGTGTGTGTCCATGGTAAACTTTAACATTGACATTTTCTCTGCAAATACTTTGTCAGTTGACACCAAATTTGGCATAAGAATAGGAACAATTCAGTTCTTTCCAGTCATCTTGTTTAAAACAATATTGCACCTCTAGGATGGGCACAAAAAAATAAAAAAGAAGCCTAATTATATGCAAACTGCATTTACTGTTATATTTATATTTTTTGTACTCTCTAAACTTGGCACTTTGACCTCTTATTCTGACAGAACAACAAGAGGAGTCATTATTATTATTTTTTGTTCAAACAGGAACTTCTTTTGCTAAGCATGGAATTTTTATTTATTTTGCAAACGTTTTGGTGCAGATAGTAAAAAAGGGAAATTACTCTGTAATTAATGCTAGGGGACTTAATTTATCACAAGTGAGTCTTGAAGGCCTTGCCTCTCTTGTTTTATATATTACAGTTTACAGTCAATTGTTTACAGTCAGTACATATGCTTTGAATTATAATCATATATCATACACAAACGCTACACACTTGTGCAGAAATACAAGTGATTTTCACATGATACACACAAACAGCTCTGTTCTCCAAACCTTACCAAAGGAACTTTCAAGCTTTGATATTTCTTTGCTATACTACAAGATAGCAATAAATACAACACTGACAACAACAAAAAATACCAAAAGAAGCCACTTTTTATACACACATAAAACAACAAACACAAAAACAACAGAAAACACTAGCTATCAGCATGTTGTTTTTTGTTGTTTTTTTCTTTTCTTTTTTTTTTCAGGTAAAAAAAGGCCTTGTTTCTTCCTTGGCTTTCAATTGTTTACAGTCAGTACATATGCTTTGAATTATAATCATATATCATACACAAACGCTACACACTTGTGCAGAAATACAAGTGATTTTCACATGATACACACAAACAGCTCTCCATACCAAAGGAACTTTCAAGCTTTGATATTTCTTTGCTATACTACAAGATAGCAATAAATACAACACTGACAACAACAAAAAATACCAAAAGAAGCCACTTTTTATACACACATAAAACAACAAACACAAAAACAACAGAAAACACTAGCTATCAGCATGTTTGGTTTTTTTGTTGTTGTTTTTTTCTTGTTTTTTTCTTTTTTTTCAGGTAAAAAAAGGCCTTGTTCCTTGACTTTCAAAATCAAATACATACACACACAGATATATGCATACAATATATATATATATATATATATATATATATATATATATATATATATATATATATATATGCATATACATATGCTCCTTATACTCGAGCTACCAGCATACTGTTCTGTTTTTGTTTTTCATGTAAAACAACAACAACAAGAAAAACACCCTGTTCCTAGGCTTATAAAATTAAATACATTATCAGTGAAATCAAAATATCAAAATTACAGTCAAATAAGATGTCCTACAAACAGCCCGTGCGACATGTCTGATCTATCATAAGTCTAAGTTAACTCTCTCCATACGAACGGCGAAAGAGACGACGTTAACAGCGTTTCACCCCAATTACCATCATCAAAATATTGCAAGAGGAAGGCTCTTATACTGAAGACGTGAATGTTGACAAAGAATACCACAATTCTGACGACGGAAGCTAAAGGTTGGGTCATTCAGACACCCACTGGACATCCGAGGGGTCTGTGTAGAGGAGAAGAGAGGACTGGCCGTACTGAGTGAGTGAAACAAAGCCTCTGATCTTTAAAGCAGCGGCTGCAACGGAGTACTTGTGGAACACCTAACACAAGACTATTTCAACCCTCAAGTCAGCAACGGGTGAAACTTACATATTATGGTTATATATGATTTGTGAATTCATTATGAGTGTTTCACAGGCAACAAAAAGTCATCTGCGTAATATCTCATTACTCATTATTTTATTTTATTTTTTTCACCTTTTTACAAAGATGATTACCAGAAAGGTGCAGCACTATAGCACTCGGAAGCTCCGTGCGAACGTCGTGGATTTCACAAACTGCTGTCCTCCATTTGTTCAATCGATAGTCTCCATTGCTACAACCAAACACTATTCAATTAAATATAAAGCAAAAAGTCGAAAAAACGAAGCCTTCTTTTCCCTCTTTCTCTCTCTCTCTCGATGGCCCGTATTGCTCGACGTGACGGAGAGCCAATCAACTTCGAGGATTCACACCACGTGACGATCCTCTATTAGTCATGTAAACACGGATCTCTCCAGGGGTGTATTGTATAAAAGAGATATCCATCTCTCACCACTCGGCTGTCAGGCCTGCAAATCTCATACACAAAATGATGCCACTGGACCCAGGAAATGATAAAAAAATAAAGTGTGTTTTACACAAACATGAACACTGGTTGAATAAAAAAAAAATCATATTTTTTGTTCAGTTTGTTTAGTCATGAAATAAAACATAGCCATCATCTCAGTGCTTTTATTTTACAATGAGCCCTGTAACTATGTAAAATGCAATGACACAGCCAATAGGTGCCAGTGGATACGAAGAAGAATAGCAGACAAATAACAAACACTCAGACAGACACTGACCAGGCAGACAGACAGATAGACAGACAGACAGACGTACAGTCACTGGCAGACGGAGACAAGACATTGTAAGAATGTGAACTAATCCACTCACTGAAGAACCACCAAACTAAACCAAACAGACAAACAAACACCAAACACAAAGGGGGTTAGGGGGGAGAGGGGGGGGACGGAGTGGAAGGGGGGAGGGGGGGGGGGAGGGGGCGGACGACAACCGAAGCCGACGAGACAGAAGTCGTTTGTCATCCGGGGATCGACCCGCCAGAAGCGCAGGCTGCAATCTGATTGGCTGACGGCACGACCCGTGCCCGTCAAGCTGAGAACCCCGCAGATCCTCTTTCTTTTTCTGTCTTCCGCTGTTCAGGCGGCTCCTTTCCTTTTCTTTTTTTTTTTTTTTTTTTTTTTACTCTCTCTCTCTCTCTCTCTCTTTCTCCCCGTCCCTCCAGCTCCACAGATGTGTCCTTAAGCCCCGCCCCCCTGCAGACCACGACGCGAGAGGATGACAGAGAAGAAGACTGGGAGGGAGAGAGGGAGGGAGGGAGGGAGGGAGAAAAGTGTCTGTGTGCTCAGGGTTGGTAGTGGCAAAGGGGGTGGGGGGGGGGAGGGGAAACGGACGAGGAGATGGGCTGGGGGGGGGGGGGCGGGGGGGGAGGGGGCTGGGCGGAAGGGGAGGGTGAGAGGAAGGATGGCGGAAGGAGGGAAAGGGGCCGGGATGGGGGCTGGGAGGGGAGGAGAAGGGAGGGGAGGGGGGGGGGGGGAGGCGGGGGCAGGGAAGGGAGCATGGGAAACCTCCGTCAGCCTTTTTTTTTGTTGTTGCGGTGTCTGTGGGGATGGGTGCAGGGTGGGGAAGAGGGTTGGTTGATATCTGGGCTGGGGGCGGGGTGGGGGAGGGAGGGATGGAGGAGGAGGGATGGAGGGGGGGCGGGGGGTTAAGGACAAGAGAGGGAGGAGGAAGCGGGCAGAACAGGAAGGGCGGAGAGGAAGCAGTGTTGTCGGTACGGGGAGGGGGGGGGGGGGGGTGTGGATGACCGACTGACGTCGATACAACAGGGGAAATAACCCAGGTGCGTGTCACGGAGACACCAGCAAGAACTGTTTTTGTTGTTGTTGTTTTTTTTTAATTTAAAAATTAAAAAAAAAAGGTTGTTCGCAAGCCTGCTATCTTTCTCGTAGCTGCTTCATTTCTCTCTCACACAGCTAAAATAGATTTCGTTAAAAAAAAAAAGAAGAATAATTGAATACATAAATTTAAACAATAAAAATAAAAAACCGTTTCCCGTGCAATCCTTCATTACCCTACAGCCGCTTCCTCCTCCGCCCCTCCCCCCCCCCGCTCCCCCCCCTCACACACACCCCCTTTACACAGACAGACGCACCATGGCTCGTCCTGAACAACCCCAACCCCAACCCCGGCAGCTCACTGGCAGCTGTCAGTCTCAGGTCGCCAGGAGGCCACTCACCGGGGAAGACCCCGCCGAGTCACTTCGGTGGAGTTCAGCAGTGCTTGACTTGACTGTCCTGACTGGACATAGCAGCGGGGACATTTTCCGGACTGAGCATTGTGAAAACGACCATTATGAATCATGATGACTGGGAATGCTGAAGAAGAAGAAGAAGAATAAATGAATGAATGAATGAATGAATGAATGAATCATGATGATATAATGATTTGATTTAAGTGGCGCCCTTCTGTGTAAAACATGTCCAGTTGCGCGATACAATGTCTATCTATCTATCTATCTATATATCTATTTCTCTCTCTCTCTCTCTCTCTCTCTCTCTCTCTCTCTCTGTATAAATATATATGTATATATACATCAAGGAGGCGTCAGTGCGTTCGAACAAATCCATATACGCTACACCACATGTGGAGTGATGGCCCAGAGGTAACGCATCCGCCTGGGAAGCGAGAGAATCTGAACGCGCTGGTTCGAATCACGACTCAGTCGCCAATATTTTCTCCCCCTCCCCTAGACCTTGAGTGGTGGTCTGGACGCTAGTCATTCGGATGAGACGATAACCCCCCGGAGGTCCCGTGTGCAGCATGCACTTAGCGCACGTAGAAGAACCCACGGCAACAATAGGGTTGTCCCTGGCAAAATTCAGTAGAAAAATCCACTTCAATAGGAAAACAAATACAACTGGACAACACTCTCGTTGCCATGGGTTCTTTTTCAGTGCGCCAAGTGCGTGCTGCACACGGGACCTCGGTTTATAATAGTCTCATCCGAATGACTTAGATGCTCAGTTTGATTTTCCAGTCAAACTTGGGAGAAAGGGCGAGAGCGGGATTCGAACCCACACCCTCACGGACTCTTTATAGGCAGACGAGCGTCTTAACCATTCAACCACCTTCCTCCACAGACACGGAAAGTGGAGAGGAAATCCAAAGTGGGATCATGGTCAACTTCATGTGCACAAATATTGCATGGACAGAACCGAACCTGATACTTAGTGGGTTCTTAGGGGTGTTGAAATACAAAATATAAAACAGGGGGAAAAAACAACACAACAACAAACACATGTGCATAACTTAGATATGAACCAAGCTGAAGTGGACAGAAGTGACGTCCACACATAGGACTTCTTGAAAGATGTGTGTGTGTGTGTGTCTGTGTGTGTCTGTGTGTGTGCATGGATGTATGTAGGGAGAGGGTGGGGGAGACACGTATGTGAGTATGTGTGTGCGTTAGAATATTTTTTGAGATAATGATATAAATGAAATTTGGTAAATTGATTTGTTAAATATGTTCTTTTTAAATCATACCTTCCCTCAAATCAGAATTTCCTTGTGTTGCTCAGTTAATATTTTATTCAAATGGTTGCGAAAATGTCAGTACAACAAACAGTTAATCTGAGAATAAATGGTTTCAGTCAGTCAGTCTCTCTCTCTCTCTCTCTCTCTCTCTCTCTCTCT
>NC_134892.1:2540250-2582750 GCF_041734735.1 Babylonia areolata | reverse complement strand
GACAGAAAGAGAGAACCAGAATCTATTCATTAAAGCCGACAGAAAGAGAGAATCAGAACCAGAATCTATTCATTAAGCCCGACAGAAAGAGAGAATCAGAACCAGAATCTATTCATTAAGCCCGACAGAAAGAGAGAATCAGAACCAGAATCTATTCATTAAGGCCGACAGAAAGAGAGAATCAGAACCAGAATCTATTCATTAAGGCCGACAGAAAGAGAGAATCAGAACCAGAATCTATTCATTAAGCCCGACAGAAAGAGAGAATCAGAACCAGAATCTATTCATTAAGGCCGACAGAAAGAGAGAGTCAGATCCAGAATCTATTCATTAAGGCCGACAGAAAGATACAATCAGAACCTGAATCTATTCATTAAGGTCGGCAGAAAGAGAGAGCCAGAATCTATTCATTAAGGCCGACAGAAAGAGAGAGCCAGAATCTATTCATTAAGGTCGGCAGAAAGAGACAATCGGAACCAGAATCTATTCATTAAGGCCGACAGAAAGAGAGAACCAGAATCTATTCATTAAGGCCGACAGAAAGAGAGAATCAGAACCAGAATCTATTCATTAAGGCCGACAGAAAGAGAAAAAGAGTCAGAACCAGGATCTATTCATTAAGGCCGACAGAAAGAGAGAATCAGAACCAGAATCTATTCATTAAGGCCGACAGAAAGAGAGAACCAGAATCTATTCATTAAGGCCGGCAGAAAGAGACAATCGGAACCAGAATCTATTCATTAAGCCCGACAGAAAGATATAATCAGATCCAGAATCTATTCATTAAGCCCGACAGAAAGAGAGAATCAGAACCAGAATCTATTCATTAAGGCCGACTGAAAGAGAGAATCAGAACCAGAATCTATTCATTAAGGCCGACAGAAAGAGAGAACCAGAATCTATTCATTAAAGCCGACAGAAAGAGAGAATCAGAACCAGAATCTATTCATTAAGCCCGACAGAAAGAGAGAATCAGAACCAGAATCTATTCATTAAGGCCGACAGAAAGAGAGAACCAGAATCTATTCATTAAAGCCGACAGAAAGAGAGAATCAGAACCAGAATCTATTCATTAAGCCCGACAGAAAGAGAGAATCAGAACCAGAATCTATTCATTAAGCCCGACAGAAAGAGAGAATCAGAACCAGAATCTATTCATTAAGGCCGACAGAAAGAGAGAATCAGAACCAGAATCTATTCATTAAGGCCGACAGAAAGAGAGAATCAGAACCAGAATCTATTCATTAAGCCCGACAGAAAGAGAGAATCAGAACCAGAATCTATTCATTAAGGCCGACAGAAAGAGAGAGTCAGATCCAGAATCTATTCATTAAGGCCGACAGAAAGATACAATCAGAACCTGAATCTATTCATTAAGGTCGGCAGAAAGAGAGAGCCAGAATCTATTCATTAAGGCCGACAGAAAGAGAGAGCCAGAATCTATTCATTAAGGTCGGCAGAAAGAGACAATCGGAACCAGAATCTATTCATTAAGGCCGACAGAAAGAGAGAACCAGAATCTATTCATTAAGGCCGACAGAAAGAGACAATCGGAACCAGAATCTATTCATTAAGGCCGACAGAAAGAGAGTCAGAACCAGAATCTATTCATTAAGACCGACAGAAAGATACAATCAGAATCAGAATCTATTCATTAAGACCGACAGAAAGAGAGAGTCAGATCCAGGATCTATTCATTAAGGCCGGCAGAAAGAGACAATCGGAACCAGAATCTATTCATTAAGGCCGACAGAAAGATAGAATCAGATCCAGAATCTATTCATTAAGGCCGACAGAAAGAGAGAGTCAGATCCAGAATCTATTCATTAAGGCCACAGCCTCACACGGGTGTGAACAAAAGAAGATCATCTATCATTTTTCAAACGGGGAAACAGTAAGTGACGAAAATTATCACGTAAACATGAAAACATGAATGTCAAACTGGATCGCACATGAGCAGTGTATGAGTGATGATCTGTATTACACAGTGTGACAGGAATAATTAGTCCTGAGCTAAGAATTTCTCTTTTTCTAAATTAATACGTGATAAAAAAAATTTTTTTAAATAATTAAAAAGGCGTATATCAACATTCTTGACTACATGTGACAGACAGACAGATGGATAGATAGACAGATAGAAACGCAGACAGAATGAGACACAGAGACAGACAGAGAGAGAGGGAGAGAGAGAGAGAGAGACAAGACAAGACAAGAGAAGACAAGACAAGACAAAATTCTTTATTTCGAGGATAATAGATAAGTACTGGTGTGCTTTAAAAAAAAAAAAATTATTTAAATTTTTTTTTTTAACGGGGGTGGAGATTGAGGGGTGTGGGAGGAGGGGTATGCCAAGGGAGTTCGGCAGATCCACGTCAGTGATCCCCGCCCCCCCCCCCCTCCCCACCCCATCCCCAACTGCCCTTCCTCACCCCACCCGACACCAACACACACACACACACACACACACACACACACACACACACACACACACACTGCCACTCTGGAGTTCAGTGACCTTCCCCACCCCCTCTACCCTACCCCCCTTCCCAGCACCCTAACCCTGTCTGCCCTCCCCTACCCTCCAACTATACCCCTTCATCCTCCTCACCTCACCCCCATCCCAACCAACACCCTAACCCTGCCTGCCCTCCCCAACCCTCAAACTATACCCCTTCATCCTCCTCACCTCACACCCCATCCCAACACCCTAACCCTGCCTGCCCTCCCCTACCCTCCACCTATACCCCTTCACCCCCCTCCACACACCTCACCCCCATCCCAACACCCTAACCCTGCCTGCCCTCCCCTACCCTCCACCTATACCCCTTCACCCCCCTCCACACCCCTCACCCCCATCCCAACACCCTAACCCTGCCTGCCCTCCCCTGCCCTCTAACTATACCCCTTCACCCCCTCCACACCCCTCACCCTACACCCTAACCCTGCCTGCCCTCCCCTACCCTCCAACTATACACCTTCACCCCGCCCCTTCCACACCCCTCACCCCCACCCCAACACCCTAACCCTGCCTGCCCTCCCCTACCCTCCAACTATACCCCTTCACCCCCCTCCACACACCTCACCCCCATCCCAACACCCTAACCCTGCCTGCCCTCCCCTACCCTCCAACTATACCCCTTCACCCCCCTCCACACACCTCACCCCCATCCCAACACCCTAACCCTGCCTGCCCTCCCCTACCCTCCAACTATACCCCTTCACCCCCCTCCACACCCCTCACCCCCATCCCAACACCCTAACCCTGCCTGCCCTCCCCTACCCTCCAACTATACCCCGTCACCCTCCTCCACACCCCTCACCCCCACCCCAACACCCTAACCCTGCCTGCCCTCCCCTACCCTCCAACTATACCCCTTCACCCCCCTCCTCACCCCTCACCCCCATCCCAACACCCTAACCCTGCCTGCCCTCCCCTACCCTCCAACTGTACCCCTTCACCCCACCCCCTCCACACCCCTCACCCCCACCCCAACACCCTAACCCTGCCTGCCCTCCCCTACCCTCCAACTATACCCCTTCACCCCCCTCCTCACCCCTCACCCCCATCCCAACACCCTAACCCTGCCTGCCCTCCCCTACCCTCCAACTGTACCCCTTCACCCCACCCCCTCCTCACCCCTCACCCCCATCCCAACACCCTAACCCTGCCTGCCCTCCCCTACCCTCCAACTATACCCCTTCACCCCCCTCCTCACCTCACACCCCATCCCAACCATCTCCCTAACCCTGCCTGCCCTCCCCTACCATCCAACTATACCCCTTCACTCCCCTCCACACACCTCACCCCCACCCCAACACCCTAACCCTGCCTGCCCTCCCCTACCCTCCAACTATCCCCCTTCACCCTCCTCACCTCACCCCCATCCCAACATCCTAACCCTGCCTGCCCTCCCCTACCATCCAACTATACACCTTCACCCTCCTCCTCACCCCTCACCCCCACCCCAACACCCTAACCCTGCCTGCCCTCCCCTACCCTCCAACTATACCCCGTCACCCTCCTCCACACCCCTCACCCCCATCCCAACACCCTAACCCTGCCTGCCCTCCCCTACCATCCAACTATACTCCTTCACCCCCCTCCACACCCCTCACCCCCATCCCAACACCCTAACCCTGCCTGCCCTCCCCTACCCTCCAACTATACCCCTTCACCCCCCTCCACACCCCTCACCCCCATCCCAACACCCTAACCCTGCCTGCCCTCCCCTACCCTCCAACTATACCCCTTCACCCCCCTCCTCACCCCTCACCCCCATCCCAACACCCTAACCCTGCCTGCCCTCCCCTACCCTCCAACTATACCCCGTCACCCTCCTCCACACCCTTCACCCCCATCCTAACACCCTAACCCTGCCTGCCCTCCCCTACCCTCCAACTATACCCCTTCTCCCACCTCCTCACCTCACACCCCCCCCAACACCCTAACCCTTCCCGCCCTCCCCTCTCCCCACCCCTTTACCCTCCTCCTAACCCCCCAGAGATAATTATGATAATTATAACAACAAAGAGGGGTAAATCTCTCCATTTACAAGGCACAACTTCAAGTCAAAGCTGCTCATCGTGCTGCCAGCTCAGATTGCACAAAGTGTCCGGGTTTGCTCCACTGTGCCTTTCATTTACCTGTGTGCTGCCTGGACTGGCAGTATGAGCAGCATTGACTCGAAGTTGTGTCGCTTGTAAATGGAGAGAGTTACCACTCTTTATTGTTTGTTTTTTTTTATCAGCGAGCGAGCGAGCGAGCGAGAGAGAGAGAGAGAGAGAGAGAGAGAGAGAGAGAGAGAGATAGAGAGAGACAGACAGACAGACAGACAGACGGACAGAGACAGAGAGACAGACAGAGACAGAGAGAGATTTTAGAATCGTGTTGTTTTTGTCATTGGGGTTTCTTCTCCTCATGAATTAAAACTTTTTTTCTTTTATTTCAAAAAAGAAGAAGTATTTATTTATTTATTTATTTATATTTTTAGCGTTATGTCATAGAAGGCTCAGTGGTCTACGGGAAATAACCGCGATGATAAGAATGGTTTATTCTTTACTCAGTTAATTCCCTTAGGTCTAGTTTCTCCCCATGGCCTCGGTGATAACCACACGTTATTACTTCGCCTGTAGATTTGTGAAACCACAACGGTAAAGCTGTGGCAATACAATTATGCGTGTGTGTATATCATGGGATACATAACGTTTTTTTTTTCTTTTGATGTGTGTGTGTGTGTGTGTGAATCAGAATATCAGAATTAATTTTAATGTCAATTAAACCTGAACAAGGTTTATAAGACACGCATGCAAAGTTACATGAAACCACGCACAAAAAAGCAAAACAAAATAGATAATATTGAACAAGACATTGAATCACTAGCTCCTACACGCTATGGCGTTTTTGACAGCAGTTACTGACAAATTTCCCAAACAGTCCCACAAGTTTGTCTTCCAGTATTAGCTGACTGGGTTTAATAATATTTGGAATGTAATTTTGAATTTTTTGTATGAATTCTATTCTGATTTCTTTGCATAATTCGCAGTCATCTAAGAAATGAAATTCATCCTCTATTGTTTGACATTGTAAACATAGTCTCCTTTCTTTTGGAATGTTGAAACATCGGCATAAATCATGAGTGAGTGAGTGTATGTGTGTGTCAGTGGAACAGTGTGTGTCTCTCTGTGTGTGTGTGTGTGTGTGTGTGTGTGTGTGTGTGTGTGTGTGTGTGTCTGTGGAGGCGGGGTTACAGTGTGTGTGTGTGTGTGTGTGTGTGTGTGTGTGTGTGAGTGTGTGTGTGTGAGTGAGTGAGTGTGTGTGTGTGGCACAGTGTGTGTGTGTGTGTGTGTGTGTGTGTGTGTGTGTGTGTGTGTGTGTGTGTGTGTGTGTGGAGAGGGGGGAGAGTCACACTGTGTGTCTGGGAGGGGGGTGGTTGGGCACAGTGCTTGTGGGTCACAGTGTAGGGATGGGGGTGGGGGAGGGTGGTCAGAGAGAGAGAGAGAGAGAGAGAGAGAGAGAGAGAGAGAGAGAGAGAGAGAGAGAGATTTTACAATCGTGTCGTTTTTGTTATTTTCTTCTCGTAAATTAAAACTTTTTTTTTTTTTTTTTTTTTTTTTTTTTAAACGTCATGCCTCGGAAGACTCAGCGGTCTACGGGACATAACCTTAATGTCAAGAATTGGTTTACGCTTTACTCAGTTTCTTCCCTTAGGTCTTGTTTCTCTGATCATGGCCTCGGTGATAACCACACGTTATTACTTCGCCTGTAGATTTGTGAAACCACAACAGTAAAGCTGTGGCAATACAATTATGCGTGTGTGCGTGTGTGTATATCATGGGATACATAACGTTTTTTTTTCTTTTGATGAGTGTGTGTGTGTGTGTGTGTGTGTGTGTGTGTGACGAGTGTGTGTATATGTGTGTGTGTGTGTGTGTGTGTGTGTGTGTGTGTGTGTGTGACGAGTGTGTGTATATGTGTGTGTGTGTGTGTGTGTGTGTGTGTGTGTGTGTGTGTGTGCATGTGTGTGTGTGTGTGTGTGTGTGTGTGTGTGACGAACCTACAGATATATTTATGTCCGTGTGTGTGTGTGTGTGTGTGTGTGTGTGTTATTTTAACTATAAATATTTTCAGGTTTTTAAAAAAAAATTATTTTTTTTAATATAAAAATATGTACATCTGAAAGTTTCTTTCTTTCTTTTTTTGTTTTTTGTTTTGTATTCAAGACACTGTTGATGCCAAATTAATAAATCGTGAAACAGTTTCTGTTCGCTGTCCTGTTGTGAATAATTTCATTTGATTTCTCGTAGTTCACCGAAACTGCGTGAGCTGAAATACGTCAAATGGAGTCGCCATTTACTGACGCGTCTACGAACCTTCTTGACCGCGTAAAATCCGTATCATCTGGGGGCACAGGTTAGTCAGTTTATGCTAGTTTTCATTGAAGTAGGGGGAAACGATCCATTTTAAAAATCTTATCTGTGTTTTATGTTATATTTTGACAATGCAGTTGATAAAGAGCAATCTTTTGGTGAAGGGCCGAAAACGGTTGACACTGAAAACATGGATGACGGCAGTATGAGCAGCATTGACTCGAAGTTGTGTAGCTTGTAAATGGAGAGAGTTACCACTCTTTATTGTTTGGGTTTTTTTTATCAGCAAGCGAGCGAGAGAGAGAGAGACAGAGACAGAGACAGAGACAGAGAGACAGAGATAGACAGAGACTGAGAGACAGAGATTTTAGAGTCGTGTTGTTTTTGTCATTGGGGTTTCTTCTCCTCATGAATTAAAACTTTTTTTCTTTTATTTAAAAAAAGAAGAAGTATTTATTTTTTATTTTTTTTTAGCGTTATGTCCTTGAAGGCTCAGTGGTCTACGGGAAATAACCGCGATGATAAGAATGGTTTATTCTTTACTCAGTTAATTCCCTTAGGTCTAGTTTCTCCCCATGGCCTCGGTGATAACCACACGTTATTACTTCGCCTGTTGATTTGTGAAACCACAACGGTAAAGCTGTGGCAATACAATTATGCGTGTGTGCGTGTGTGTATATCATGGGATACATAACGGGTTTTTTTCTTTTGATGTGTGTGTGTGTGTGTGTGTGTGTGTGTGTGTGTGTGTGTGTGTGGTGTGTGTGTGTGTGTGTGTGTGTGTGTGTGTGTGTGTGTGTGTGTGTGTGTGAATCAGAACCAGAATCAGAATTAATTTTAATGTCAATTAAACCTGAACAAGGTTTATAAGACACACATGCAAAGTTACATGAAACCACTGACACACAAAAAACAAAACAAAATAGATAATATTGAACAAGACATTGAATCACTAGCTCCTACACGCTATGGCGTTTTTGACAGCAGTTACTGACAAATTTCCCAAACAGTCCCACAAGTTTGTCTTCCAGTATTAGCTGACTGGGTTTAATAATATTTGGAATGTAATTTTGAATTTTTTGTATGAATTCTATTCTGATTTCTTTGTATAATTCGCAGTCATCTAAGAAATGAAATTCATCCTCTATTGTTTGACATTGTAAACATATTCTCCTTTCTTTTGGAATGTTGAAATATCCGCCTTTTTCTATTGCTAAATCATGAGTGAGTGAGTGTATGTGTGTGTCGGCAGTGGAACAGTGTGTGTGTGTGTGTGTGTGTGTGTGTGTGTGTGTGTGTGTGTGTGTGTGTGTGTGTGTCTGTGGAGGCGGGGTTACAGTGTGTGTGTGTGTGTGTGTGTGTGTGTGTGTGTGTGTGTGTGAGTGTGTGTGTGTGTGTGTGTGTGTGTGTGTGTGTGAGTGAGTGAGTGTGTGTGTGTGGCACAGTGTGTGTGTGTGTGTGTGTGTGTGTGTGTGTGTGTGTGTGTGTGGAGAGGGGGGAGAGTCACACTGTGTGTCTGGGAGGGGGGTGGTTGGGCACAGTGCTTGTGGGTCACAGTGTAGGGATGGGGGTGGGGGAGGGTGGTCAGAGAGAGAGAGAGAGAGAGAGAGAGAGAGAGAGAGAGAGAGAGAGAGAGATTTTACAATCGTGTCGTTTTTGTTATTTTCTTCTCCTCGAATATTAAAACTTTTTTTTGTAAACGTCATGCCTCGGAAGACTCAGCGGTCTACGGGACATAACCTTAATGTCAAGAATTGGTTTACGCTTTACTCAGTTTCTTCCCTTAGGTCTAGTTTCTATGATCATGGCCTCGGTGATAACCACACGTTATTACTTCGCCTGTAGATTTGTGAAACCACAACGGTAAAGCTGTGGCAATACAATTATGCATGTGTGCGTGTGTGTATATCATGGGATACATAACGGTTTTTTTTTCTTTTGATGAGTGTGTGTGTGTGTGTGTGTGTGTGTGTGTGTGTGTGTGTGACGAGTGTGTGTATATATGTGTGTGTGTGTGTGTGTGTGTGTGTGTGTGTGTGTGTGTGTGTGTGTGTGTGTGTGTGTGACGAACCTACAGATATATTTATGTCCGTGTGTGTGTGTGTGTGTGTGTGTGTGTGTGTGTGTGTGTGTGTGTGTGTGTGTGTTATTTTAACTATAAATATTTTCAGGTTTAAAAAAAAAAAAAAATTTATATAAAAATATGTAAATCTGAAAGTTTCTTTCTTTCTTTTTTTGTTTTTTGTTTTGTATTCAAGACACTGTTGATGCCAAATTAATAAATCGTGAAACAGTTTCTGTTCGCTGTCCTGTTGTGAATAATTTCATTTGATTTCTCGTAGTTCACCGAAACTGCGTGAGCTGAAATACGTCAAATGGAGTCGCCATTTACTGACGCGTCTACGAACCTTCTTGACCGCGTAAAATCCGTATCATCTGGGGGCACAGGTTAGTCAGTTTATGCTAGTTTTCATTGAAGTAGGGGGAAACGATCCATTTTAAAAATCTTATCTGTGTTTTATGTTATATTTTGACAATGCAGTTGATAAAGAGCAATCTTTTGGTGAAGGGCCGAAAACGGTTGACACTGAAAACATGGATGACGGATTCTCCTTGAAGTAGAAGACGAAACTTTTCTCGATACGGGAAAATCACACGGAATAACTGGAGTGGAGTATGAACGCCATGAAGCCAATTGTGGGCTTCGGCATGAAACCTTACAATTGTTGTTGGCAGCGAGGCTTAAGTTTCACACTTTTGAAATGCGCTTTAATTGTAACATTGGGAAAGCACAAAACTGTCGATCAGTGGACATGCGCACAAATAAACAATACTGAATAGTGGTAACTTTCCCTCATTTGCAAGTTGATTAACTTGAAGCCAATGCTGCTTTTGTTACCGATTAAGCTAGCACACAGGCAAATGGAAAGAACATTGGAACAAACCTAGACAATATGAGAAGCTTCGGGCTTGTCCTTTTTCCGATCATTTGACATGTGCACACAGTAGCAGAAGAAATGCAAATGCAAATTAGCCTTTGCGGAGACAGGCGAAGCCTTTTGATCCTGAATATGCAACACAGTGAGAATCAGAATATACGGACAGTACAGAAAACAAGGTTGTCACGATGGATTTTTGACTTGAAAGAAGAATGGGCTTGGAGAGTAAAGGATTGTACAATAAACAGTGGTAACTCTTCATTCAGTTAGCACAGAAGGTACATGCGACACTTCTTCAAAAAGAACGATCTGGGCGTGCCAAAGACCAGAAATGTGCAAACACAAATTAAGCTAGCCTAAGTTGTGGGCTTACTGGTAAACTTAAGCAACACGACAGGGATAGTTTGATAATGATGATATTCCAATAACAACAGCAATGATAAATTTATGACTAAAGCAAGCTAATGCTAGTAATGCAAACTGCTATTACCATAGTTACCACATAGCTGTTTTCATCCTTCACGAAATCATCCAGATGAAGGCAAGGCATGGTGTTAATCATGCTGGGTGTAAGCTTACACTCTACAGACATGATGTCGATGGATAGGAAATCCATACATACATCTTTGTCATTTGCAAACCATCAATCTGTTTGATGTAAAATCATACCACTACCAGATTTGTTTTATTTTCCTTCACTGGACAAGCTTGTGTAGGCCTGGTAAATTTTGCCCTACAAAGTGAACAGGCCAGCTGTGCAAATCCAGGGAACAAAATAGCAACATGCACACATTTCATTTGTGGATCTGCTTGGCTCTCTGTGGGGATGGTGGGGTCTGGGGGAGAGGATGGGGGGTGAAACATGGTCCCCAAGGTAAGCTCAGATGACATAGTAGGGACAGATAGATAATAATGATGATGATAATTGCAATAATTATTATAATGTATGTATATAATTTATAAATAAGGCAAGACAATGCTAGTAAAGCTGACTGTTGTTACCACACTCTTCCGCAGTTATCACTACTGTTTTCATCAGCATTTCTAAAACTAAAATGCCCGAGTTTTTACAAGCATTCTTACAAATTTTTATTTGTCTGTGTGCAAGCTGAATCGGAAGCGTAAGCAGCATTGACTTGAAGTTACCACTCTGCTATTTGTTAATCATTTGATCTCCTGGCCTCATTGTAATTTCAAGTCGAAAAGCCACCGAGGAAACCCTGTGTTTGTTCTGTTGTCTTTGTGTTCTGTGTGGCTTGTTAGGACTAAAGAGGCTGTGCCAGTCTTGAATAAAAGTTGATTTGTGTTTTTACATTTCTTCTGTCAGTGCTGCTGTGTGCACATCAAATGATCTGTGTGAAGACAGGTCCGGCACTTCCTTTTTTTTTGAGGAAGTGTCTGGGTCTGTTCCAGTCTAGACTACCTTTTATTTAAAGTTTTACCTCTGTGATAGCTGAATCAGTAGCACAAGCAGCATTGACTTGAAGTTGTGTACCTTGAGAATGGAGAGAGTTACCACTCTTTACTATTCAGTATTTGTTCACAAATCTTAGTTTTTGCTGTAGTTTTTCTCTCTCAGTGTTATCTTGATTGTCTTCTTTAGGATTTTGATTTAAGACATTGTCTGATACGGATGGTGTTAATGCAGTTCTATGACTTTGTTATAACACCTGTGACCTGTATAACATAGTTATTTGATGTTTTTTGTTGTTTTTTTCTTTTCACTGAAAACTACTTTCACGATGTGGAAACACACACACACATACACACGCTGCATCTTTGCAGTTTAGTGCAGAATTTGAAGAATATTGCATAATTTTACCTTTGTGTAAAAATGAAGCGAAAATCACACGGAAGCAGATGTCAGAATGTATGACAGTAGGGGATAGATAGATACCAAGATATGCTGATTGATTGTTTGCTTGTTGGTTTGCTTTTAGTTCAGAACAGAATGGTGGGACAAGGTGGGACACCCATTCCCGCTGGCAGTCATGGGGACCCCAACTTGCAGGTCAGTTTATCAGTGTGCATCATTATGATTAAGTGAGGCAAGTGCTGCCATGGGATTTTCCTTTCCTTTCAACATCTTTTCTTCGCATGATACAGTTTCAGACAGGCTTGTGAGAGTGGGCTCTTTCTTGACTTGATGTCTCACTTTCTTGTTGCTGTCACTGTGTCAGTGTCTGTCTTTGTCTGCCCTTCCTCTGTTTTTGTCTCTTTTGTTTGTGTGTGTGTCTCACTCTCTCTCCCCCTCTTTCTCTCACATGCTGGCTCCCTTGCTCATTCTCTCTTTTGAAAAAACATTAATTATTGTGTTGAAACATATACTCTGGTAATCTCACACATACACACAGTCACGACACATACACACACAGTCACACACATGCAATTACATGCACACACCCACACACACAGTCACATGCACATACACTCACACTCATGCACACAGTTGCACACATGCACACACACGACACTGATGTTTATTACTATTTACTTTCACCCCTTTTTCAGTTTTTGGATGTGAAGGTAAAAGCTGGGTGGATTATGAAATTCAGCACTCCCTGCTAAAAGCTGGGTGGATTATGAAATGCAGCACTCCCTGGTAAAAGCTGGGTGGATTATGAAATTCAGCACTCCCTGCTAAAAGCTGGGTGGATTTTGAAATAAGCACTCCCTGGTAAAAGCTGGGTTGGAGCTCTGCTCCACAGAAATGATAGGGAGAGAAAGAGTCTGATAACAAGCTGACATGTGCAGGCAGCCCTGGACCGCTGGATGCGTAATCATAATGTCGAGGAGTGGTTCCTGGAGAAGCACACTAGAACACCTTTCATTCAGTGGAAGCCAAGGTGTACGGCACCCTGGAGGAGCTTCGACGGACGGCAGCTTTCATTGTGGACACTGGGCTGCTCATCTTATGGGAGGCGAACGAGGAAGAAGAAGAAGAAAATTCCTCCAATTCGGTACAACTGGGTCCCTTATGGCGTCACCACCATCGGTGGAGAATCTGTGCTGGTGTGCCAGCTACCCTCTGATCAGCCTCGAAGTATGATGTCTTTTGTTTGTTTGTTTAACAATAATTGATTATAATCTTCTCCAGATTCTTTCCGTGATTGCAGAGAGCAAGAGATGGATGGGAGTGTGGGTGATGTAGAGAGAGTGTCAGAGGGAGACACAGAGAGAGAGAGAATTAAAAGAAAGATAATGAGATAAGCAATAATACCTTTTATATTTCCACCCAGCCCTGGGGTATAAAGACAGTGGTGTAAAGGCATTGAAGTGCTCATGTTACATTAAAAGTATAATAGTTAATACCAAGATTTTTCATGAGAAAAGTATGGGCACAAAGAAGCAGGAGACACCGCATGCTAAAAGAGTGACTATTAATAGACATCAGTTGATCTAAATAGAATTTTAACATGCACACGTGTAATTGTGCATGCACACACACACACACGCACATACACTGATAGGAATGCTCATAGCAGTCCAGTTATTCATTGTATTATTCATTGACTAGAAGAGATCATGCAGGGGGAAAATGTTAGGTTGTTTGACCAGTAACATGAGACTAAAACAAACCTGAAATCTGTCTGACTCTCAGGTGGCTCTCCACACTTGTACCCTGGTAGCTCAGTGGCAGTACCTCCTCAAGCACCTCAGCCCGTGGCTGGAAGACTCTGGCCTCAACCTCCATCCATCCGCTCAAAAGTTGAGCATGTGCAGGACAGTGATGTTTGTGATGATGAAGGGCTGACACGAGTTCTTCACTGCCTTGGTGTCCTAGCCCGGGAACAGTTCAAAATCATGATGATGATATCAGAACTGGTGTTCCGCAAGTACTTGGACAGCCAGGTGAGCCCAGTTTCTGCTGCGGATTGTCCTCTACTTCCAGACTTGTACAGCATGGATGGTCGGTTTCTGGATGAAGACTTCGATGTGGTTAAGTCCATAGGGGCGACACCAAACACCACCGACTCAGCCATTGTAAAAAAGGTGAGTAAAGCATGCTTTTGTATATTCTAAACAGATCATTTGCGCACTCCACGAATAAGGGTTGGATTTTTCAGTGACGTTGTTGCACTTTTTTGAGAGACAGACAAAAAGACAGGCAGAGAGATTGAGAGAGACAGCGACTCAGTAGTGTGTGCATGCCTATGTTTCTGTCTGCACATGTGTATGTGTGTGCATGTGCTTATGTGCATATGTTTGTGAGTTGGCATGTGTGTGTGTGTATGTTTCACTTGTCCCTTTAACACTGACGGCTGACATAGAGACCAGTGTAAGGATGCTCCACCCACTCTTCAGTCAGATCTGGAAGGAGAAGCAAGTCCCTTCAGAGTGGAAAGAGGGTTATCTCATCAAGTTCTCAAAAAAGGTTCTTCCAAAAACTACAGGCATAATGCTGCTGTCCCTCCCCGGAAAAGTAATAAGCTTAGTGGTTTTTAACAGAATGAAGTATACTGTTGCCGCCCCAACTCTGAGATCACCTGGTTGGTTTTCACAAGGATAGATCCTGCACTGACCAGATAGTAGCAGTGCGCATTATCTTGGAACAGTCAATGGAGTAGAAGTCGCACCTCTACATCAGTTTGCTTGACTATGAGAAGGCATTTGACAACATGGTCAGAGTGAGACAGACCCTTTGGAAGCTGCTGAGACACTACAGTGTGCCAGAGAAGATCACAAACATTATCCAAAACTCTTGTGAAGAGTTGACCTGCAGGGTGGTCCGTGGCCAGCAACCCGCCAAAGCCCTCCAGATGAGGACAGGAGTGCAGCACGGATGTTTACTGTCACCCTTCCTGTCCATGCTCACAGTAGACTGGATTATGAAGACGTCCACAGCCAGGAAGTGAAATGGCATCCAGTGGACGCTTTGGACACAGCTGGATGATCTTGACTCTGTGGACGACCTGGCCCTTCTCTCTGGCACCCGTCAACAGATACAAGAAAAGACCAACACTGTTGCAGAAACCTCAACTCACCTGGGACTCAGCATCCACAGAGGGAAGACCAAGAGTTGATTAAAAGCACAGCACCCATCAGGCTGGAAGGCAAGGAGCTGGAAGAAGTGGAGAGCTTTATTTTCTTCGGCAGTATCATTCACAAGCAGGATGGAACAGATGCTGACATTAGAACCGGCATTGGCAAAGCAAAGGTGGCTTTCCATCAACTGAAGTTTCAGTCTCTCTAGGAGGCGTTTCTGCCTTCGGACAAATCCATGTACTCAGCACTACATCTGCTAGGCAGATGCCTGACCAGCAGCATACCCCAATGAGCTTGGCGTTGAGTGCATGCATATATATTTGTGTGCCTAACCAAATAGATTTTCTTCTTCAGAATTTTGCCAGAGGACAATACTCCCATTGCCATGGGTTCTTTTTCAGTGTGCCAAGTGCATGCTGCACACGGGACCCAGGTTTGTCATCACATCCGAACGACTAGACGTTCAGTTTGATTTAGCAGTCAAAGTTGGGAGAAAGGGCGAGAGCGGGATTCAGTCCCAGACCTTCCTGGACTCTGTTGGCAGATAAGCATCTTAACCAATCTGCCACCTTCCTTCTCTGCTGAAGAATGTCTTGGGACGAATGAATGATATGGATACTTATATAGCACCTATCCTCTGTTGGAGACCAAGCTCTGAGCGCTTTACAAACTCGGGGGTCATTTACACAACATGCTGCCTACCTGGGTAGAGCCGACCGATGGCTGCCATTGAGTGCTCATCATTCTTTTCCTGTGTCATTCAATCAGTTTTCAGGCACGCACACATACACATTCAGTCAGACAGACGTAACTTAAATGTGTATGACTGTTTTGTTTATTTACCTGGCCATATAGGCAGTCATGCTCTGTTTTTGGTGGTGTGCGTACTGGGTATGTTTATGTTTCCATAACCCACTGAATGCTGACATGGATTACAGGATCTTTAATGTGCATATTTGATTTTTTGCATGTGTATAAACATGAATGGGGTTCAGGCACTTGCAGGCCTGCGCATATATCGACCTGGGAGATCAGAAAAATCTCTAGTGTGGAGTGATGGCCTAGAGATAACGCGTCCGCCTAGGAAGCGAGAGAATCTGAGCGCGCTGGTTCGAATCATGGCTCAGCCGCCAATATTTTCTCCCCCTCCACTAGACCTTGAGTGGTGGTCTGGACACTAGTCATTCGGATGAGATAAACTGAGGTCCCGTGTGCAGCATGCACTTAGCACACATAGAAGAACCCACGGCAACAAGAGGGTTGTTCCTGGCAAAATTCTGTAGAAAAATCCACTTGGATAGGAAGACTGCACGCAGGAAAAAATACAAAAAAATGGGTGGCGCTGTAGTGTAGCGACGCACTCTCCTTGGAGAGAGCAGCCCGAATTTCACACAGAGAATTCTCTGTTGTGATAAAAAGAAATACAAATACAAATACCCTTTACCCACCAGGCGCCATTACCCAGATTCAAACCTGGGACTCTTAGTTTGAAAGTCCAACGCTTTAACCACTCGGCTATTGTGCCTGTCCAGAGACCTGACAATCTACTTGACGGTTAGGATCTCCAACACCACAGTGAAGCCTGTGTCCTGCTGTGTGGAGCAGTCCTGGAGAACCACAGTCACTGCCATGAAATGAATCCAAACTTTCAACAAAACAGTTTTGGCAAAGTTTATTATTACTTACAAAGTTTACATAAAATTTTCCCTTCCTCAGTACAGAACCATCCCAGACTCCCAGAGTGTGGCTGTCATGATATTCTCAAAGCAGACTGACCAGCTGGCCAGACACTATCCATACTCATTGGGATGATGCTCTACATTCATTTCTGTCTAACACATTCAGAGCTCTCTGTCTCTCTCTCTCCCCAGCTCTCTGCCTGTCTGACGCCCTCATTCCTTCCTGATCTTCTTCCGGCTACAGTCACTATAGTGAATCAGAATGGGCTTTAGGTTAATAACCAACAAACACACAGGACCATGTATAAACTACAATCTTGACATGTTGAAATGTTGGTTATTGAACATTTCATTTTTCACATTGTCATTTTTGAAGAGACTTTGTCCATATCATATTTCTGTTTGAAAGAAAAAAAATGTTGGCGTATTTTCTGCTCCAAGATGACCAAACAGTCAGCTGAATATAGTTTCCTTGAACTGAATCAAACTGAAAACTCCCATTTCTCACTTTGATTAAATTACCTTAGAATGTTTGTTGATCGCAAGGAGATCAGGCTCAGTAAATAAATTTAGTTATGTGAAAGGAATGTTTCAGTTTCCTAATTTTGACATGGACAGATGGACGGGCATGACAAAGTACAGCACCAGAAGCTGCCCTGCCGACACGTTCGGGCCGCCGGTGTTGTGGTTGCTGCACAAGGGGCAGCATGGACACTCCCTGGGCTGTCCTGTGGACTGCGCGTGATGCGGGGAGGCTGTGGTGGAGGAACTGGACAAGTTACGTGTGGGCCAGGCACCCGGGCTGTCCTGTGGACTGCGCGTGATGTGGGGAGGCTGTGGTGGAGGAGCTGGACATGTTATGTGTGGGCCAGGCACCCGGGCTGTCCTGTGGACTGCGCGTGATGCGGGGAGGCTGTGGTGGAGGAACTGGACAAGTTACGTGTGGGCCAGACAGGTAATGTCTTTTCTTGTGTGGTTAGTTTGTGGTAGCAAAGGGGTGGTGGTGGTTGGTTAGCTGTGGGTGGATGATGGTGATGGTCAATTTGCAGTGAAATGTGGGTGGTGGTAGTGGTGGAACTGGTAAGTTACAGGTGGTTGTGGGTTTTGATAGCACGATAAAAAGATTCAGCTGCAAAATATCTTTCTACTCCACAAATGCCAAGATGCTCAAGGCATCACAGAAAACACCAGCACATTTTTTTCCTTTCTAGTTTGTCAGACACGTCATTCCAGTACAGTTTGTAGTGGGAGGGAGCCTAGCAGAAATCTGCACCAGCACCTTTTTCTCTTGCAATGAACCAACAGATGGATTTCAAAAGCAGTGTGATTTTTTTTTTTTTTTAATTGCTTTTATTTAGTTGTAGTTTTGAATATATACTGATAGTGGTGGTTTGTTTTGTATAAAGGGTGGTAGTGATGTGCCCACATGATAAAACTTCTTTGTGTGTGTCTGCCACATAATGCTGCTACTAATGCTGCTGCTGCTGCTGCTGCTACTACTGCTACATATACTATAAAACACTAACAGCAATATATTAATCACTCAATCAACCAGCCAACCAACCAAAAAGCAAAGCAGTTAGCCAACCAGTCAGTCAGATAATCAGTCCAACTGACTGAGCAACCAATCAGTCAATTAGTCCATCAGTCTTTCAGTCACTTAATCAACCATCAGACCAACCAACCAATCAGTTTGTCAATCAATCCAACCAACCAATCAGTTTGTCAATCAATCAATCAATCAATCCTTTCAACAGGTCCAGACGGGCTCCACTGCAGAGACGTGTTCATCCTCTTTGCGTCAGTTGCAAAGATTGCTGACTGAAAATCACCATGGCACTTCATGAAACTTTCAACGAAACAGTCCATGTGCCACAACATTCAGAACACTCAGAAATATCTGTGACACTGCACAGAATCAGTTGAAGCAGTGCAGGTTCAGCCCAATGCCCTGCCTCTTGTAAATCTTCCTGGTGTTCTGGGGACATAAAGTGCGGTTTCTGAATTTTGGCATCTCCAGAGAAGTACTTGGTCATGCCCAGTCTGACCATTGGGATCACGACCCAAGTGCTCACCTGGCTGCACTGGTCTTGGCGCTGGCAGCAAAATGATGCAGTTCAATGGCAGGATCACTTCTGTGTAGGAGCCAGGCATTTTGCAGTGTTAACAGTCCGGGAAGGGCCACCATCACTTGTTTGTTTTGACTGTCATCCGCTGTGCAGTTCATTTTTGAGTCAGCTGTATGGACTCCTCTCATGGAGGTATTGTATGTTGTGATGACATTTGAAATTGGTTTACTGAACGATGATACAGCATCAATAGTATGATGACTACCAGAATGTGAAATATACCAAATGGTCTTTTAATCAGTAAACTGATATTAATCCTACAAAATCCTCTAATCATCACAACAGAATGCTTTGTACAATTTATCAAACGCACTATTTTGTCCTGAATTCTGCATATTCCATTTTCAAAAACTGTACATATTTCTCCATTTTGTAATTGTATGTTTGAGCCTGAGTTGTGTCTTGTAACATTTGTACACCCTGAGAATGGACACCCAGGTTATTGATGCATTTTGCCTGTTTTGCAGCTAGTGTCCCCATACTCTTCATCAACTGAAAAAGAAATCATAGTAAAATTGAATGTCAGATATGGTTAACAGACATGTTTTTGTCATTGAGTGTGTGTGAGGGAGAAGTTGAGAATGAGAATGTGTGCAGTTTAAAAAAATATTTTGCATCACCAAACATTTCTTATTTTAGTGAATGTCCAAAGGTATGTTGTATGTTTGGAAACCACTCATTTAGTACCTGCACATATAATTGAACTCACGGTTATGTACATGATCTATAAACACAAATAATTTTTGTTCAGCTTTTAATTCAATAATGTTCTATTATTGTGATGCATGATTCTCAATTTTGATGAAATGATGCATTTAATTGATAAATGATCAACATAAGTCAAGACAATATCCCAGATAATATGCAACATGCCACTGCCAGGAGTGACTACATCATCCATTTGGATTTGAAGAACAACATTCCCTTGTTTTCAGCTGACCAGTTGTCATTCTGTCGAAGATGACCATCCACTGCCATGGACCGCAATTATAACATTAAACTTTAAGGCTGGCAGACAATATTGTGAAGTTTGAATCATCAGATTCTACTGCTAGAATATTTTTTACAGAGTAACTGATATCAGATTAAATAACATCCAAAACAAAGAAAACAATGTGTTGCACCAAGATTGTTGTATACATTGATTTGGTAATTAAAAACAGAAAAACACAGTTCACTGGTCGTGTTCTAAGTAAGCTATTATATCATAAATTAACCTCATGTTATCACCAATATATCTGTTCTGAATAAAGCCAGTTTGGTTTTCTACAGTAAGCCTAGGACAGACAGTTTTTATACAACTGGCTATACATGATGATCCTATTTTGTATACAACATTTAGTAATGATATTGGCCCTCAATTTTTAATGACATTTCTAGGTTTATTTCCTTTAGGAATACATACAAATCATCCCTTGTTTCAGGATGCAGAAAGCTTTCTTTTAAAAGTGGCATTTAGCGACCTGACCACAAACCCCCAATTCTGCTCCAAAATCACTTCAAAAATTCTGCAGTGAAACCATCTGTACCAGGACTTTTATTGTTCTTCATATATTTAAATGCCAAACTAGCTTCTTCCAATGTGATATCACCCTCTAGATTATTTGCTTCTTCAAAGTCTAAATGTGGGATATTTATGATTTCATTTATTTCAGAATCTTCATATTCAGCATGGGAATTTGTATATAAATTTTTTAAAAAGGAAAAGAAAAAAAAAGGACCTCTTCTAAAATGATTTTTTGATCATTCAGAATATTACCGTGTATATCAGTTTGTCTTGCCGTACTCTTTCAAAACTGAATGTCTTTTTTCTAAATGGCAGAAATATTTTGTCACTTTTTTCTCCTTCAGCTGTCCATCTTGCCCTTGATCTCAGAATTACCCTCTCTATGTTTCCTCCCTGGAATAACCCTCAATCATTCCATTTTTGCTTCTATATTTTTAATGTCTTCTTTACGTGTAATTCATTATTATTTGTTCAAGCTGTTGAAGGTCTTGCTGTAATTTCTTCTCCTCTTCATTTGTTTTCTTCTTCTTCATAGTTGCGTAAGAGATAGTTCTTGATCTGATCTTCATCAATAAAAAGTCTAGGAATAAATCATTTGGAGTTGTCAGTCAAGTGGTGGAAGTCAACCGTTTCTTTGCATCTAATTTCAAAGTCAGAAGGAGTGCTCTGAGGCGATGTTCTCGGAGGAACAGACTGTATGGGTTGTTTCCACTACAGTGACTGGGGTGGCAGGAATCATAGTGAACATAGGCGTGGGAGTCTGTGAGCTTGCAACACACGTCGGTCTCTAGAATACTGTGCTGCAATTGTATGGTCATCATTGTCAAGAAACTGGATTTCATTGGATTATCAGTTTACGGTAAAACTAGATTGTGTGGTGGACATAGTAAATATTGTGCCTGAAAGTCTTTAAAAAAACCATGTCATCTATAAACCTTTACCAAAATTCACTTTGGACAGACAAACAGCTCAAGGCAAAGTTCACAGATTCAGAGAAGTGAAGGCATATGTCACCAAACACACAAACGGACACATAGGTTTGATTGAGATACAGTCCTGCTGAACGGATTGTTAATCAACATACTGTCCTGCAGACAACTGAGGGAAGAACACAGAATCAGCGCACGATCTTCTCTGCTCTCATGCAACACCCAAAATGATGACTGGAAGATGTATGCCCAAACACTTGCTCACATCCAACAGAACTGTTCACAAGGCAACGACAGTTTGTGTGTGTGTACACAAGCCACGGTAGTAGTAGTAGTTGTAGTATGTGTGTGTGTGGTCTGTGTATGTGGTAGGGAGCAATTTGTGAATGTGTTCAGGAATGGAGGAAGAAAAGAACCAATGTACGTATGTTAATGTACACGCTTTTCTGGGAGAGAGAGAGAATAGGTCGGACAATGAGATTGAGGAACCTTGACAGAGACAGCTAGAAAGGCAAAGACATACAGAGCACATCCGTACATGCTAAGGAACTCGCGCACAAGCACCCACACACACTCTCATTCTTTCTCTATGAGTGATATACACATATATGTGTGTGTGTGTTCGTGAGTTTCATTCGAGACGTCTTCGGTATAAAGGAACGATAATCAGCAAATGCTTTGAGAATGAACTTCATTATCTCGCTGTGTAATTCCTAACCACAGGAAAATGTCGGTTTTATTTATACCGTGGCAGTTTCACTTGTGGGAAAGAAAGTACTTGTTTGCTTCTGTCTCTCTCCATTCACATCAAATAACACAACAGTTGCACGCTGACGCATCATCAATATATTCTTCTCTTCCAACAAAAGAAAAAAAACAAGATGGACATAGAAACATTTTCTAGGGTAATAACCGTGAGGCCCACACTACAGAGACCATTGAACACATGCTATGGCATCATCTTTCCAGGTGATACGCGTGCTCTGTTGAATTGATTGCCATATAGGGAGGTCACTGAACGAAAGGTTTCGCAGCTTCCTCCATGAAATTGGCCAGAGTTACGTCCTTGTCTGAGACACCACCAACGTCATGAGTCGTGAGAGTAACCTGCACCTGAAACACATGTCGTCCTTTTGCAACAATGGTGGATTGAAACAGTGTTGTTAACTGGCCATCAGGAACCACTACTTGTTTTGCTACACTAACAAGCCATCACAAACCACCACCCATATTATGATAAAGTTTTAACGATCATAAGCAGAGCCCATCTGAAAACAATGTTGTCCGTTTGTACCAATGGTGCGTTAACTGTTGTTACCCATCACATACCACTACTTGCTTTTGCTTTTAACATTTTACTATCACAAACCACCACTCATTTTATAATAAACATTGAACAATCACAAGCAGGCCCCATCTTTTTCGTGCATCTACAAATTACCAAAACGAACCATCAATAACTTTATCCGCCTCAAATATTAACCAGCAAACACAGAATTTATTTCAAACGTTAAACATGAGCAGAAAACCAAAACGAACCACTTGACACCCACTCACGTCGAACATCCGCATTAGATAATTAACGAGCCAACACTTACTTTGTTTCAAACGTTAAGCATCCACAGACAACCAAAACAAACCAACACTCACCTTATAAACGTTTAACCACCCACAAAAAAACCCACTCACCTTATCATAAACACACACAAAAACCCCAACAACACTCACCTTACATAAACGTTGAACCATCCACAACCCTCCCCTCCCCCCCCCCCCCCTACACCTTATCAAAAACGTTAAGCATCCGCAGACAACCAAACGAACCACCACTCACATTATTTGTATTTCTTTTTATCACAACAGATTTTTCTGTGTGAAAATTGGGCTCACCCCAGAGAGAGTGCGTCACTATACTACAGCGCCACCCATATTTTTGAATTTTTTCCTGCGTGCAGTTTTGTTTTTCCTATCGAAGTTGATTTTTCTACAGAATTTTGCCAGAAACAACCCATTTGTTGCCGTGGGTTCTTTTACGTGTGCTAAGTGCATGCTGCACACGGGACCTCGGTTTATCGCGTCATCCGAATGACCAGCGCCCAGACCACCACTCGGGGTCTAGTGGAGGGGGAGAGGCTGAGCCGAGATTCGAACCAGAGCGCTCAGATTCTCTCGCTTCCTTGGCGGACGCGTTACATCTAGGCCATCAATCCACTATAAACTATCACTCCACCATAAACGTTAAACATCCACAGACAACCAAACCAGCCACCACTCACCTTATTATAAACGTTGAACCACTCAGGATGATGAGCCATTCCATCGGCTTTGATGGCCACACGGGTCATGAAGCCGAACGCCTGAAACGGACAGGGCCTTTGACATCTGTCTGTCTCTCTGTCTGTCTGTTTGTCTGTCTGTCTGTATGTATGTTTGTATGTGTAACATTCACATCCCTCAGCGCGCGCGCGCACACACACACGCACGGCACACACACACAGAGACAAGTATGCGCGCATGCTTATACACACACACACGAATGCACACACACATAATTATATACACTTACAATTATATGGAAACACACACGCACACACACACACACACACACACACTCACTCACTCTCTAACACCTCACCCATCCACAACGAACGCAACGCAACGATACGTGACCTGGTTGAAATCCTTGAAGACGAACTCTTTGTAGATGGCGTCTCTGCCAGACACGGTGGTCCAGCCTGATGCCAGCAGTGGTGCCAGAGTCGTGTTCCGTTCATCACCTCCCAGCTTGCCTCGCTCTGCTGCTGACGCCTGTCCGTGCCCACAGCGCACGTGTATGGTCAATCATTCGTGTCAAAAGAAAGTAAACAAACGATATCTTCGCGAGAAGAATTGGATACCGAACAATTTTTTTTTTTACTCCAGCAAAACGCGAAATCAGATGTAAAAGATTTATGTTGTTGTTGAAACCACTTTGCGTGTTTGCTTGTCTGTCCACTTTTTTTTTAGTGTGGAATGTTTGTTTATTCTATCTGTCTGTGTGCCGTTCCCTCCTTCACTCTCTCTTCAAAGATAGAGTCACTCTGCACACACACACACATACAAACACGCATGCACACACACATACACACACACACGCAGACACACAGACACACACACACACGCACGCACGCACGCAGACACACACACACACACACAGAGTACAACTTTAGAAATCAAACCAAACAAGCAACAGCAGACTCACAGTTGCAAGGAATCCAAGGAAGCGATGCACATATCTGATGGGGAGTGCTGGGGAAGAGAAAAAGTCAATACACCAATAGACCTAATTACAGAAGTTTCAAAGACCTCTAAATGTCTGAATCAGAAAAAAAGACAGGGTGAGGAAAACAGCACTGTGATGATTTCACGGAGCTGTTCCGCTGCTGTTATGACAGAGGAGATCTGCTGTTCCAGTTTGTCTCTCTTGGTACAGTGTGGGAATTCTCTGGGTGAATTTCCCCGCCCTCTGTATGTACCTGAGTGCTAGCTGGTTATAGGCCCAACACTGAGCTTATATCACAGATTGACATAAGTTTACAGATGGGCCAACAGCAAAGTGAGAGCTTTATTATCAATGATTTCTCAATTGCAATGCGAAATCATTTAAAGCTTAGTCTTCTGTGAAGAACTATGAATCTCAAACTTTGAAGCGAAATTGTATTCGCTCTTAGTGCTGCAGCCTTGGGGGCTAGTTGGTCTTTGGGAACCACCCCAGCGCCGACTGTCCTAAAACCCTCTTGGCCGAGAGAGTGGGGATTAACATGGGCAAGACACTCTCCACTATAATCAAATTCTAGCCCAGATGGTCGGGACAGCAGTTGTCTCCTCTGCTCCGGTTCTGATGGTCATAGTCGGACACGACTGACTATCATACAGTTGGTGAATAGCGCAAACAGCGATGGCTTGAAGTACGTGCCTTTACATAACAAAAGGAAACAATAATTATTTCCTCCTTAATGCTTCTCTTCGCTTTTCTTGATCATAGTAAACAAAACCTTGACAAAAAGAAATATACAAGGTTATAAAAATGAATCGAATATAATTGAATTAATTGATTATAAATCAAACCAAAATGAGCTGAAACAAAAGGAAGTGAATTAATTGAACTGAAAAAAATTGATAAGAAGAAATACATAACTTTATGAAATAAGCTGAATATGGACGAATGAATTGACTACAAACAGACCCAAATGTAGTGACAAAAAAAGGGGTGAATTAATTGGACTGGTTTAAATTGGATTCGATCAGACTAGGGTGGGTTGGGTCACAATTGAACTGAATTGAGCAACATCAAAAATAAAATACATCCTGAATTTGAAGCAAACCAAAGTGGTCACCTCCGGACCAAAGTGAACTTACCATCTACCAGACCGAACACACTGTCAATGCATTGAACTAGATCAAACCAAACTAAATTCGATTAGACTAGGGTGGGATGGGTCACAACTGAATTTAAGCAACATAAGTTATAAAATATATCCTCAATTTGAAGCAAACCAAACTGATCTGCACCGGACCGAAGTGAACTCACCATCTACCAAACCGAACACACTGTCGACACGACTGGACTGAATCAAATCAAACTAAATTCGATCAGACAAAATAATGTGGGTTGAGTCACAACAGAATTAAGCGACATCAAAAATAGAAATGCAGTATCCCTTTAAAGCAAACCAAACTGGTCTACAGCGGACTGAAGTGAACTCACTCACCATCCACCAGACTAAAGACACTGTCGGCATTGCTGGCAGTGAGGAAGTCACGTACACGGCACGCCTCGCCCGCCTTCACCAACTCTTCCAGCAGCTGTCGCTCGCTCTGTGACAACACCTGCATGTCAGGGGCGCCCGTGAAGTTGAACACTTCCCTGGCTTTCTGCTGGGAGAGGAGGCAGCTGTCGGTGGAGGTGCTGCTGCTGTTGCCGGGGTCGGCGGAAGTGACGTTAGAAGCGGAAGAGGAAACGGATGACGGGAACAGCGACGGAGAAGAACGTGACGTCACGACCGCCAGATGGAGGAGGAGGAGGAGGGCGAGGAATCGCGTCATCTGGTCACCATCATCATCGTCATCGTCATCATTGTCGTCGTCATCATCATCATCATCATTGTCATCGTCCAGTCGTCATCATCATCATCATCGTCATCGTCATCGTCGTCATCATTGTCGTCGTCATCATCATCATCATCATTGTCATCGTCGTCAGTCGTCGTCGTCGTCGTTATCATCATCATCATCATCAGCATGTATTGAAGAGAAACGAGGTCGGATTGATGAAAAATGAATACTAGACAAGACAATTATTAACTTTTGCTCCAGTAAACTGAACAAATAAAACTGCACGCAGGAAAAAAAAAAAAAAAATGCGTGGCGCTGTGGTGTAGCGACGCGCTCTCCCTAAGGAGAACAGCCCGAATTTCACACAGAGAAATCTATTGTTATAAAAAGAAATACAAATACAAATACAGTAGGATTCCCTTGGTTTTTTTTTTCTGTCTTTTATTTTATCCGAGTGCCGACTGGCGACAAGCATCATGCATCAAAAGTACTGGCTTGAAGTGATGTACCTAAAAGCTTCAAGGGTTGATGATAACCTCCGTCATTCTGATTCCCTCGCATCTTTTAAATCTCGTCTCAAAACACACCTTTTCCCTCAGCAGTAAGTTCAATTGTGGCAGGTCCACTTCCTTTGCGTTAGCTGTGCTTGACTGTGTTAACTACATGCATGTATATGACTGTGTATTGTGTGTGCGTGCGTTTATGCAAGTTTGTGCCTGCCTATGTGTGCGTATGTGTTAGGGTAGCTGTTAGATACACATGTATTATTAAAATATATGTACGCAGTGTGTGTGTGTGCGTGTGTGTGTGTGTGTGGTCATATTTTGGTGTGTGTATGTAACATAGATGTAATGTTTTATGTTAACAAAGCGTTTTTGTAAAGCACCTAGATCAGATTTCTGGATAGTGTGCTATATAAATATCCATTATTATTATTATTGTTCTTGCTCTGCGTAGTATATGGACTGACCCTTCAGCCATGTGGCTGAAAGCTGGCTGCATGAGATTAGGAGCTTCACGTGACGAACAGCTCTGTATATGTACACACACTTCACGAAAAGTTCAGGGCCGCTTCATACAAGCAGGTTTGTTTTCATGAAATTTTAGAAATGAAAACCCCATGAGATTATTTGAATCATGTTGACTGTTTATGGTGTGCTGCTGGTCTCTCACTCAACACACGAACAGCTGTTTCAGACGCAAGTGAACTATGAACAGCTTGAAAAAAAAATGCGTTTGAAAAATCGACGTATTTGTCCAGATTTAACAGTTATTCATCGGTTTGTAAATAACAAAAAAGTTTGGATTTTCGGTATACAATGCAGGAAAGCATCTCTGTTGTGAGTGGAGCTCATCACATTGGATAAATTCACCATCGTTTGTTGGAAAACTCAGCATCTATTTCACCATGCAACGGCCAAAAACATTGGTAACGACGACGACGATGATGATGACTTATACAGCAACACCGAAAGCTGCAGAAAACTAACTAACCACCAAATCATGAAGACAACAAAAGGCAACTCGAATAACAGTGTATCGATACATGCACTCCATCAAAGCTACGAATGAAACATAAAAAAACAAATTCATCGCCATCAGCAAAATCTACATCAACAATAACACTACCATGAATTGAAACAGTAATAATAATGAAATTACTGCCTCCGATAACTGTAATTCGTATGAAAAGCAACTCACCTTGGACAGAAGAATATGTCGTCCGGCCTTTTCTGCCAAGTCAGCCTCCCAGCGTGTGAAGGATGTGTACCTTAAAACTCGCCTTCGTTCTTATCAAGTACCTTGCCTCCAGTCCTTTAGCAAATTACCTTCTCTCTGCCAACAGAACAATTCTGCTGGCCACAGACTCTTGGTTTCGGACGAGGTTTACTGTACTTAATCACATCGGACTAAAAGGTTGGAGAGTTCAGATTGTGTGACTTGAAAATAGTTCGTCAGAAATGAAAAGACTCAGTCTACTCTCTCTCTCTCTTACTGTGTGTGTGTGTGTGTGTGTGTGTGTGTGTGTGTGTGCGCGCGCGCGCGCGCGCAACGTGTGTACAACACACGTAGAGAGAGAGGGACAGAAAATGACAGATATTCCTGGCATTTTTCTGTTTGTTTACTGTACTTAATCACAATCACATCGGACTAAAAGGTTAGAGAGTTCAGATTGTGTGACTTGAAAATTGTTCGTCAGAAATGAAAAGACACAGTTTACTCTCTCTCTCTCTCTCTTACTCTCTGTGTGTGTGTGTGTGTGTGTGTGTGTGTGTGTGTGTGTGTGTGTGTGTGTGTGTGTGTGTGTGTGCGCGCGCGCTCGTGCACGCACGTTTGATATATATATATATATCCTCACCGTAATCCCTAAGTAATCCCATATGTAGAGATACCGGAGTTGGGCAGTTTTCTTAGCAATTATCTTTTTCCATGGCACGAAACTATCAGTCACTTTAAGCAGATCTCTCCAACTCAGTCCGGTGTTTAACAGTTGACCAATGCAGTGAGGACACCAGGCCCCACGTGACGCAGAGAATTAGCCAGTGAGATCCGCTGACACAGTTCCCTACATCCTGTTGGATGAAGTAACAGGGAGTTAAGTCAGGTGGAGAGGTTGGTAGTCATCTGTAGACACAGTGGGACACAGGAGTTGTTCGCCCACCATTTCTCGCAACCCCACCTCTTTTTTTTTTCCTCAGTAGCTCAAGGAGGCGTCACTGCGTTCGGACAAATCCATATACGCTACACCACATCTGCCAAGCAGATGCCTGACCAGCAGCCGGCGTAACCCAACGCGCTTAGTCAGGCCTTGAGAAAAAAAAAGAAAAAAAAGGGTGAATAAATAATAGATAAGCTTACACAAATAAATAAATAAATAAATAAATAATAACTATAATGTAAAAAGAAAAAGAAAAAAAAGAGATAACAATGATGATAAATAAGCAAATAGATGTAAAACATGAAGACACACATTCACATATACACCCACACATGCATAACAGATATGCACCGAACATGCAGTTTCACAGATATGAAAGCACAGTCAAACCCCACCATTTCTCGCAACCCCACGATTTCTCTCACTTCACGAGAAAGTGTGGGATAGCGAGAAAGCGTGGTCGTTCCACTCCCACGTCTTCTCTCAGTTGTGGGAAAGCGTGGGAAGTCCCACTTATCTGCATAAAAACAACAACATTCCCTTTGTCATCGGGGTCTTTTACCAAACACAGCCCTTAGAGAAAACTGTGAGAGAGAGAGAGAGACAGAAGGAACAGAGAAAGAGGGGGGACAACAACCACGATCATGACAATGATGGTGACGCTATATTGAAGACAGTGACGGGGGGGGGGGGGGGGGTGGGGGTGGGGCAGGACGACGACAACGACAATCATGACAATGATGGTGAACAAGCATGAAACGAAGTAACATTCCAAATAAATGTGACATAAAAAGGTGCATTACAACACCGAAACACCAAACTTTTTTTGGTCCCGTTTTCATGCTCCCTTCGCGAGGGCAAAGCATTGTGAAACACCTTTTCCCGTCACATTTATGTAGAAAGTTGGATCATGCCGATGTTAGTCCCAACATCCCTCGGGAAAGATTCGGTTCAAATCTTGGTATATTATATTTCTGTTTGAAGTTTTCACATTGCCTAAATTTTGTTGTTTGCTATTGATTCTGATGTTGAATGTGAAGTCGATGCAATGATCCATCTTACGTGAAATATAATAAATATGTCATTTAGTACATTACTGTTGATGACTTCGCTAACGCCATTGTCAATATGTACGGCGTTGTCGTCGCCCCTCTCTCTCTTTTCTTTCTCTCTCTGAATTTTCTCTAAGATTTGCATTGGGAACAGACAAGAAACTAACTCTGATGATAAAGGCAATACACACACACACACACACACACACACACACACACACACACACACATATATATATATAATAATAAGGGGACATCCCACACGTTCTCGTAATAGAAAAAGTGAGAGGGGAACGACCACACTTTCTCGTAAAGTGAGAGGGGAACGACCACGCTTTCTCGTAAAGTGAGAGGGGAACGACCGCTTTCTCGTAAAGTGAGAGGGGAACGACCACGCTTTCTCGTAAAGTGAGAGGGGAACGACCACACTTTCTCGTAAAGTGAGTGGGGAACGACCACGCTTTCTCGTAAAGTGAGAGGGGAACAACCGTTTTCTCGTAAAGTGAGAGGGGAACAACCACGTTTTCTCGTTAAGTGAGTGGGGAACGACCACACTTTCTCGTTAAGTGAGAGGGGAACGACCACACTTTCTCGTAAAGTAAGAGGGGAACGACCACGCTTTCTCGTAATGTGAGAGGGGAACGACCACACTTTCTCGTAAAGTGAGAGGGGAACGACCACACTTTCTCGTAAAGTGAGAGGGGAACGACCACACTTTCTCGTAAAGTGAGAGGGGAACGACCACACTTTCTCGTAAAGTGAGAGGGGAACGACCACGCTTTCTCGTAAAGTGAGAGGGGAACGACCACGCTTTCTCGTAAAGTGAGAGGGGAACGACCACGCTTTCTCGTAAAGTGAGTGGGGAACGACCACGCTTTCTCGTAAAGTGAGAGGGGAACGACCACGCTTTCTCGTAAAGTGATAGAAAAACGTAGGGTATCTTATCGATCAATTAATTGGCCGAAACTTAAGAAAGTCCACTTCCCTCTTCTCCTCCCTCCATCCTCCCCCCTCCCCCCCTCTCTCTCTCTGATTTGGGCATTAGGCCAATGTATACCCCCCCCCACCCCCCCAACCCCTGAGTTCTTAAGCTTAACATTTTGAGGGGAGTATATATATGGGCATAAAATTAATACAGAATCACTCCCTTCTATTTCTCTTAACTTAGCATGAGAAGAACAGGGAGAGTGGTCATGAGCATGAAGCCAGAATCACCCTTCGTCTATCACTCACTCACTCAGTCAATCGATTAACTCTTTCCATACGAACGGCGAAAGAGACGACGTTAACAGCGTTTCACCCCAATTACCATCATCAAAATATTGCAAGCGGCCACAGACTCTTGGTTACTGAAGACGTGAATGTTGACGACAAAGAATACCACAATTCTGACGACGGAAGCTAAAGGTTGGGTCATTGAGACACCCACTGGACATCCGAGGGGTCTGTGTAGAGGAGAAGAGAGGGCTGGCCGTACTGAGTGAGTTAAAACAATCAAAACGAAATGAAGGGCGCGCATTTTTATTCTGAGCAGAATATGTACGGCAGACAAAAGCATGTACAAAAGCAACAGATACACAAAAGTGGGAGGAAAAAAACAGAAGTGCTAGATCGTGATCTATCATGGCAAAACTCAAACAAAAGAAAAACAAAACATGCTGCATTATAAATTACGACACAATTATAGTATTCAGTATGTACACATTTAATCAAAACAGCAAAACAAAAGCAAAACAAAACAAAAAACCCCCCCAAAACCACAAGGTGTCCAGGAGAAGGGAAGACAGATGTGAAAGCAGAATTCTCAAATCTGAAGTCTATAGCCCACACCGTTATAACAATCCACATTTCAAACACAAAAAATGGGGTGATCAGTCAGCTTTTATATTTGTTTATTTATTCATTCTTTCATCTGTGTATTCATTTTATTTGTTCACGTACATAATTCTCTCTATATATATTTATTTATTTATTCATCTGTTTGTTTCTCTATTTATTTGTTTCTTTATTCATTTCTCTCTCTATTTGATATACTTTTACAAACCAGTTAATCTGTTGTTTTTAAGGTTTCCTTTTTCTAATTTGGAAGCATGTGCCCAAACTTTATTCTTCCCTTTCTCCCCAGAGTCACCATGGTGAATCAACGGTGACTGTTGTGTTTAGTGATGAGAAAGAAGAACCAAAATTGCAGAAGTGCGTTGATTTTAACCTGGACCTTCACTGAATCATTTGTTCAGCCCCATGAAACAAGCCAATATGGCCCAGTCAAGAAAATATGTTTTTTGAATGATAAAACCCCGATGGTAGAATTCTATGGTGGTACTGATAGTGAAATATCTTCTTTGTCTAGAATTTCTAGAATTGAATGAACAATAAGTTTCCTCCCTTGGTACACGTTATGACCAATATCTTTAACGTTAACAGATGAAATGAACCCACAGAAATACTGACATTGACATCACTTCTGTTCATATTCAGGAAGCTTCGGCAAAAGGTAGGGGTGGTAAAGACGATATATCTTTACAGTTTGAATCCAGCAAAATTGGATATGAATGATAACAATGAATTTTATTATGGTGAGTTATCAAACACGTATTGTTTGGCAGGGATTTGGCATTAATTTGCTGGTCTTTGTTTAGTTGTTTAGTTGTTTTGTTGTTTTTTTTGCAAGAAATCTTCTTCCTTTCTTTTCTTCCTCTTTTGTTGGTTTGTTTGTTTGTTAGGAAACAAACATCGCATCATTTTCAGCTTGTAAACTAGTTATCTGTGAAAACAACGCGACAAGCATATCCCAGCACCACAGAACATCCCAGGAAGACGAGCAAAGAAGTGAGCTCAATACTGATGCAGTTCAGCATAAGGTGTAATCATTTTGATATTATTCAATGCATTTTTGAACGCGTGAGAAAAATGTTATTCTGGAGGAAAAAAGACTTTAGATGCATGTACTCTCCCACATTTCTCCCCACAGGATTAAAGAACAAAGAAGCCAACAGCACCACAAGTCAACAAAAATTTACATAATCAAACAGTAACCTACATAACTAAATACAGTACACGATTCTACATGAAAGAATAGTATATATATATATATATATATATATATATATATATATATATATATATATATATATACCCTTGTATAACAAATAATTCATTAGTCAACATAATCTTTAATTGGTCACATAACCTCTCGTTTTCTCACATCACCTCTTTTTTCCTCTTTTTATTCTTTTTCCCTTTTGCATATCGATCAGGGAGGGGGGGGGGGGGGGTCTGAGAAAAGCAGGAGGATCGATACATCGATACATCGATGACCCCTCAACATTATCAGGCGAACAATACTCCACAAATCACTCATCGATCATCTTAAGGTACACGGTTACGGAGCGGTTTACTTATCACAACTTACATCTGCTTAACAAAGACAACGTTATTTTTCAGACAGGTAGAGAGACAAGACTCAAAGCGCGAGACAGGGTACTAGATATAGCTAATATACATTGGTATAAAGTCTGATGCCATGTGGTTTAACCTTTTCATCGCCAGTCAATTTAGAGTGCAAATTCCCTTATGATATAAACACAGAAAAGACGGTATCTAAGAATAGCCGGGGATTCCTCTTGCGATGTGTAGAAAACACGGCCTGACCTACCACCGAAATTTCAGTGACATGTGTCCTCTTCCTAGCTTGTGCATAAATGCGAGTTTGGTGGTGAAAGGGTTAAGAAATAGCACCAAAGAAATGCCATCCAGTCGAGAGAAGAGAAGTGCGGACACCCCAGTTGCATAAACCATGCTGTTTACCGCCTTGCCGATCATCAGTGCCAGTTTAAATGAAGACAAACAAGATTGGCAAGCCACGTAGATGTTTTTCATTTCATGCCATGGAAGCAGGTGCACAATAAGATCTATACTAGGTATAGGTGATATGTCGTTCTGCATGACTGATCGACATAAAGAACATTACAAGATTTTGCATTCCACACATCTTTACCTCTATGGATGTGGACAACAGAAGCTGATAAACGTTCACGAAAGCATTACAGGTACAACTACGCAAAGTCGAACGTGTGTATAGTTCATTTTGTTTTTACTTTAGCATATCAGTTGAAAACCATTATCCAGAATTCAACAGAGATTCACTTTAGCCCAAAGGGGAAAAAAACACATACAGGTAGTGACACATTTCACTTCTTCAGATCAATCAGTTGATCGTCTCAAAAATGAATAAATATCGTCCAACAAACATAAAGTAAAAACAACAACAACTGGATTTATGATATTTACATATTTCATATGTATGGCTATTTTGCAAGCCAGGTAAATGTGTAGAAATGTGACAGATATGTGTGAATATAACAAACATACCAATACAAACTATATAAAAATCATTGAGTATAATCACTTCATTTAAAATTAATGCATAAAAATCATATATTGTACACTTTTTACATCAGCGTTTTCAGGAGAAAAATCACCCAAAGTATTGCATAATAATAAACAAGCACTGTTGCAAATTCATAATCACCTGGGAAGTCTGGTAGATTCTCGAAACTAATTTCGAAGAATTGAGATCCAAAGTGACCAACAGATCAACAAGAAAAGCAGGCAAAGCTATGGTGATTCATTTTCATTCTTTCTCTATCTCATACAAATTCCTTCTCTCTCTCTCTCTCTCTCTCTCTCTCTCTCACTCTCTTGGATTCTACATGAAATAACTGGAGAGACATATAGCACTGACATACAACTAGTTAACTAATAAACACAATTTTTTGTGTTGGTCCGTCAGCTTCTCATTTTCCCACCTTTCTTAGCCTCAAACATTATATCTTTTTTTCTTAGAAAAATAATAAATCAGCTCATTTGTTTAAAATATAATAAATGTGATAATTTTGTTTAAAAAAGAAGAAGAAGAAGAAGAAATCAGATCTTTTTGTTGAATTTAAGAAGCGGGACTGTCTGTGAACGTGCAGTTTCACAACTCTTCCGCACGAACGAAATATCTATACACATTAATGTGTTTGCATATCACACACACACACACACACACACAGGGAGAGAGAGAGAGACAGACAGACATACAGAAACAGAGACAAATAGAGACAGAGACACAGAATTAGATTCAGGTTCGCAGAACGCAAAACCCATTCACAAACAGCTCCTTTCTTCAACACTACAGGAGAGGTACTGTCACAATCATGGTTCAACACAACAACATACCAAACAGCTGTCTCCTTTAACACTATCGCCACCAAGTTTCTGTGTGAAAAAACCAAAAAAAACACACCACTCCCCAACGCAAAATATTTGAGAATTCACTTCTCTTAGTCATACGATTCCATTCTTGTCAAAGCAGTTCAATGGACTTGGTCGCGTCAACCTCGGACCAAGGGAGGTAAGGTTAGCCAATGTCCTATTGCGCAGGAAAACTGGCTGCAGCTGTCAAGCTTTCTCACAATGTGAAAAACGGTTCGTTTTTCATGACCCCCTCAATGTCGACTCAAGTCGCCGATGGCGGTGAGTAAACTGTCCAGTCGCCTATGGCAGTTAAAGGGTTAAACTACTGCAAGGTGGCTGTACTGAGAGCCAGGGTCATCCCTATGGCAGGAAAGGGTTACAATACTGCAAGGTGGCTGTACTGAGAGTCAGGGTCATCCCTACGGCAGTGAAAGGGTTAAACTGTTGCAAGGTGGCTGTATTGAGAGTCAGGGTCATCCCTACGGCAGTGAAAGGGTTAAACTGTTGCAAGGTGGCTGTAAGGAGAGTCAGGGTCATCCCTATGGCAGGAAAGGGTTAAACTGTTGCAAGGTGGCTGTACTGAGAGTCGGGGTCATCCGGTTCCTCTGGGGCCGGAGGGAGGTGGAAATTCAGTGTGTTGTAGTCTTCCTCTGGGGCCGGAGGGAGGTGGAAATTCAGTGTGTTGTAGTCTCCGTCTGTGGCACGGGTCGTCTCTTCCTGGAGAAAGACGAAGATAATGATGGTGGTACATGTTATAACATTGCAGCAAGGTAGGCTCTGTAAGGCCTAACCAGGGCTTTGGGTTAATGTGAAAGTCAGTTATCAGCTCCATTTCTTTAAACAGGACATGTGGTGTAGCACATATGAATCAGTCTGATCACTCTGACGCCTTGAAACTGAAACTGAAACTGAAACTGCAACACCATCGTATTAAAAAGAATCATGATTATTAGCTTCTGCATGGTCATCAGTTTTTGAACGGCAACAATGCTTGCAGCAGCAACAGATTCAGTAGCAGAGCAGCAGTAACAACGACAAACTGACAGGAATCATCTGAAAAGCAACAGGAACAACATGATGCAAAAGCAAATGCAATCGTGCTACGCTAACAAAAGAAAGTGTACAAGAATAAAGTCTCGGCATTTCAAATAACAAGTTCTTCTTCTTCTTTCCCTTGACCACCGCCTTCATCATTGTGAAGATTCTGTAGACTATAAGGGGGGTTTGCGCGTTTTTGAGGTTTCCTGGGGTAGAGGCTGCTGGGCCAGGGGATGGGGGGGGAGGTATGGGGGTGGGGGGGAGGTGATCAGATTCGGGATTTGAAGCCTTCCAGGGTTGGGCTGAGGGCAATCTCAGCAGGAAGGCTGTTCCAGTTTGTTATGGTTCGGGGAAAGAAAGATTTTTGTCTGTACAGCGTCCTGCAGTTGGAGAGGTGGTACGCTGCTGGGTGCGATCCTCGGGTCCCCGTGGATGCTGAAGGATTTTGAGAGGGCTTGTGGCATGTGTTGATGATAAGACTGCCGCTATGGAACTTATAAAAGTTAACCAGTTTTGCCTTTCTCCTTCGCTCTTTGAGGGGAGACCACTGAAGAGTCTCCATCATGTCTTGCACACTGGATGTTTTCCTGTGTCGATGGGTCGCCCAGCGAGCAGCCCGGCGTTGTACTGCCTCAAGTTTGTTAATATCCTTCTCTGTATAGGGGTCCCACACAGAGCTGGCATACTCCAAAGTTGGGTTAAATTTGATGTCTCGTCAACTTGTGTATACTACAATGTACAGAGAGAGAGAGAGAGAGAGAGAGAGAGAGAGAGAGAGAGAGAGAGAAGGAGAGGGGTGGGGGGGTGGATGTATCGACACTCACTTCCTTCAAATCCACTTCTTCATAGTCGTTTGTACTTGGTGACTCCCCTTGTCCAGCATTCTTGTCACTTCTCGTACCTGTCAGTGACAAACAAATAAAAACATAATATGTAGTAATTAGCACAGTCCATATGTATTATCCTAGAGAAGGGGGTCTTTGTGAACATGACTGGTCATTTAAAAAAAAAAAACTGAATTAAAAAACAAAGTGAACATCCCAAAACGCATCTAATTATCATTATTATTATTATTATTATTATTATTATTGTTATTATATTATTATCATCATTTTTAGCATTTGCGCCTAATCTTGAAAATAAGTCCCAGGCGTTTACAAATAGAACACACATATAAATATAAAAAAGAAAGAAACTGAACACAAGATTCCAAACATTATTAAGAATTATTCACCCCCCCCCCCCCACACACACACGCACACAATACACACAAACACACGAGCACGCACACACGCAAGTCATAGCACACAATCGTAAATAGTACACAATCAAAAATACAACCAACAATTTCTGAAGCTATCTGGGGGATCACTACACGAACACTGAGATGAACTGTCATTACCATGAAATGTGTGTGTGTGTGTGTGTGTGTGTGTGTGTGTGTGTGAACTGAGAAATAATCATGAACTGAGATAGAAAAAAGGTGTATGTCTTTTTCTGAGTCTATCTGATTATATGTTTAAAAGACTTCTTTCTCCCTTTGTGTTGTTTTCTGCACAGAAATTGTTTTGCAGAGATGCTTTTTCCCCTCTCTCTTTGTGACCTTTCTTCTTTGTGTCTTAATTAGATATGTATGTCTTTGTGTTTTGCTTTCTTTCCTTTCTTCCAGTTTCTGTTTCTATTTCCTTTCTTACTTTTGTCTGCCTGCAGGGACCTTACCTGCTTGAGGGGGTTTGCCGGGTACACGGGGTTTAGCAGCTACAGGGGGCTTTGGCTTGACAGCGGGCACGGGTGTGGCCTGGGGGCCGGATTCTGCTCCTGATTCCCCAGGCCCTGGGTTGCCTCCCTTTGATTTCACCACCTGGGCGTAAGCGCCCTCAGAGGGGTCGCTGCCGTCTGGGTCACTTCCGCTCGCAGGTTCCGCGCTCTGTTTTAGATTTGCTGGACGCTTGTTGACCACGGCGTACTCGTTGTTCTGAGGGTCAGTCGTGTCGTTCGACTTGGACTTGTTGACCACGGCATAAAGGTTGGGATCCTGTGGCTGGGTGTCCTGTGAAATGGCCAATTGAGGGTTGTCTGGAGTGCCGTCAGCGGTTGAATATAAACCGTCGTCAGGACTCTGGTTTGGATTCTCGCCAACTATATCAACTGATGAATATGCATCCACCTCCACACGTGGATGAGGGTTATCCACAGGGTCATCAACAGTGGAGTACAGAGAACTGTCTGGTTCATGAGGGATGGATCTGCCGGGACCGGAGGAATCAAAGAACTGAGAGGGAATGGACGAGTAGCCAGCATCAGTGTCTTCCGGAAAAGCTGGTGGGTTTGTGTCTTGCTCAGCTGCGGCAGCATCCTCTGCTGCTGGTGTACGAAGAGCGACTGCCCCAGGTTTGGTCTGAGGTAGTCCCAAGTCGTCTGCGCTTTCGTATGCCAAGTTGATGTGCTCCACAAACTCTGTAAGGCCAACCGGAGCAATTTGTGTTCATTCACAAGAAGCGTATATCTAACAAGTTATGGGAACAACAACAACAAATGTTCTGACAAAACCAGTACGAATAGCGGCAGTGAATCAGTTTCACAGTGTGCTAACTCTTTATTTTTGGTATGCGTGATCACAGTGATGGTACAAGCCCTCCAGACACGCAGGTGAAATGCATAGTTGAACGCATGTTTCACATGATTCACAGAATGAGGAAGGGGGGAGGCGAGAGAAAGAGGGGAGGGGAGAAGAAGTAGTAGAATAAGAAGGAGGAGAAGAGGAGGAGAAGAAGAAGATGAGAGACAGAGAAACAGAGACAGAGAGAGACAGAGACAGAGAGAGACAGAGACAGGTGTGCAAGAAGGGTAGACAGACACACACACACACACACACACACAGAGAGAGAGAGAGAGAGAGAGAGAGAGAGAGAGAGAGAGAGAGATTTTTATTTTATTTACATGTTAGTTCACGACTCAATAATGATTTTACAATCGTTACCTTCCTCATCCTCAGTTTCTTTATTTCTGGTGTCCACGGTTTGGGCTTTGTCTGTAAAACAGTGTGAAACATCTCTCTTACTCTAAAGCCGTACACTGTTAAAATAATTTAATGAGATAATACACAACAACGAAATTCGCAAAAAAACAACAACAACAAAAAAAAAAAGGCTTATAAATCAATTATCATGAACAATTCAATATCATGAGTCATATCTTATTTTTAACAACCCAGTGACCATCCGTTAATTTATTACCATCAAGATAAAAGATTCTATTTCTACTACCTACAATAACACTTGCTGACACAGTTCCATGAAAGAACTCACACAACCCACAGCTTTCTATTCTCAAACACGCAAGAATTCAAAAGACTGGACGTATCGGAGATAGCAGCAGGCAATTCAACTCTGAGCTAGGAGACATAGCTTCAGATATTAATATAAGATATGTAATGAAATTTCAGTGAAATACCCACTGTGTAAGCCTGCCACTAGGACTGAAATAGTTTCCCTGTTTTTTTGTTGTCTGGTCGACGGGTGCAATAGCCGAATGGTTAAAGCGTTGGACTTTCAATCTGAAGGTCTCGGGTTCGAATCACGGTGACGGCGCCTGGTGGGTAAAGGGTGGAGATTTTTACAGTCTCCCAGGTCAACATATGTGCAGACCTGCTAGTGCCTGAACCCCCTTCGTGTGTATACGCAAGCAGAAGATCAAATACGCACGTTAAAGATCCTGTAATCCATGTCAGTGTTCGGTGGGTTATGGAAACATGAACATACGCAGCATGCACACCCCCGAAAGCGGAGTATGGCTGCCTACATGGCGGGTTAAAAACGGTCATACACGTAAAAGCCCACTCGCGTATTATACGAGTGAACGTGGGAGTTGCAGCCCACGAACGCAGAAGAAGAAGAAGAAGAAGAGTTGTCTGGTCATTGCCAACCTGATATATACACACAAAGTAGGTGTATCACAACTACGCAATGGCGTTGCTATGATACCATATAACACATGCCAGAAATACATGTTCAGGGAGGTTTTTTTCTATTTCTGTCTTCTTACATGAAGCTTTCAACTGAAGAGACATCTCCTTTAAGTGATGGAAAGTCGTTGACATACCCTACAGTGCTGGTGATTATTGCAAATGGATGTCAAGAAGTCACATTTTTGATTGTTTGGAAGTTATGACAGTTTATGGCTACACATCGCGTCATACAGAATATTGGCTTCAAAGAATAGATACTAATCAGCTTTATTTTGACTCTCACTCTCTTTCCTGCTGTTGATACTAATACTAATAGTAATTTTTCTATGGCGCGATATCCAGTGCTGCTCAAAGGGCCTTACATCATCCAGTTGAATTTTAACATGCCTCAAAAACATTTCAACAGCTCTCTGTCAACGAAAAACATCCAATGTGTTCATATAAATCAAAAAGCACATTTCAGAGATGAATCAGATGATAAAAACTATCAAGTAAATAAAGCTGTTCTGATCAGCTCCAGATAATCAACCATGGAGGCGTGAATTCAATGCTCGTGACAGTATCACGCATGTACAAATGTGCTACCTACTGATTATGATAACGGAACTTTATTCGTGAAATGCCAGTTTATCCACATGTCTCTCTCCTTCACTGTCATCATGTTCACACAGACAGGTATATCAATGCAGTCATTTCACAGACAGGTATATCAATGCAGTCATTTCACACAGACAGGTATATCAATGCTGTCATGTTCACACAGACAGGTATATCAATGCAGTCATTTCACAGACAGGTATATCAATGCAGTCATGTTCACACAGACAGGTATATCAATGCTGTCATGTTCACACAGACAGGGTATATCAATGCTGTCATGTTTCACACAGACAGGTATATCAATGCTGTCATGTCACACAGACAGTATATCAATGCAGTCATTTCACACAGACAGGTATATCAATGCAGTCATTTCACACAGACAGGTATATCAATGCAGTCATTTCACACAGACAGGTATATCAATGCAGTCATTTCACACAGACAGGTATATCAATGCAGTCATTTCACACAGACAGGTATATCAATGCAGTCATTTCACAGACAGGTATATCAATGCAGTCATGTTAACACAGACAGGTATATCAATGCAGTCATTTCACACAGACAGGTGTATCATTGCAGTCATTTCAATGCTGTCATTTCACACAGACAGGTATATCAATACAGTCATTTCACACAGACAGGTATATCAATACAGTCATTTCACACAGACAGGTATATCATTGCAGTCATTTCACACAGCAGTAGCTATGTCCATGCCATTTGTTTTGATAAACACACACACACACACACACACACACACACACACACACACACGTTTCATTTCCGCACGATTCGTGTATGCACGTAACTATATTTTTAGTACTTTTGTGGTTTTGTTCCATGTATCTCCCCACTTCTTTTTTTTTCATTTTTTTTTCAGATGTCTTGATGTAAAAAAGCAGTCGTTGCTTATTCAATTACCATCTTGAAATAAAAATTTTGACTTTGACTTGACTTTGAATTTCACACACACACACACACACACACACACACACACACACACACACACACACACACACACACACACACAGAGTTGAAGCGCGTTGTCATCATACACACATTCATGCAAAGCATACCCACATAAATAGGCGTTCAATCAATGACCAACTAACACACACACACACACCAACCTTTACGTTTCCTGATAATGATAACGACAATGACGATGACGACGATGATGAGAACCACTGCCCCAGCAGCTCCACCAGCGATGTAGGCCACAGATGTTCCATCGTCATCATCATCGTCATTGTCATCATCGTCACGCATCTTGTCGGTATTTCCATTCGATGACTGAGTTGTTGTTGTGATAGCTGATGTCGAACTTGTGTCAGTGACACGAGGAGTGGCGGATGCTTGCAACAAACACAAATGTTTGAATGGGATGGAAAGACAAAGGGCAGAGTAGTGGGACGGGGGATGATGGAAAGGGGTAACATACAGAGAGACACAAAGAGAGAGAGGGGGATAGCCACACAGACAGACAGAAGAGAGAGAGAGAGAGAGAGAGAGCGAGAGAGAGAGAGGGGGGAAAGAGAGAAAGGGACACAGAAAGAGAGAAAGAAAGTGAGAGAAAGAGAGAGAGAGAGAGAGAGAGAGAAAGAGATAGCGAGAGAAAGAGAGAGAGGGAGACATTCAGACACACACACACAGAAACACACACACACACACACACACACACACACGTACACACACACACACACACACACGTACACACACACACACACACACACACACACACACACACAGCAAATTGACAGAATTTGACAATATGTTGCATTTGGAAAAGAGAATTAATAAAATAAGT
>NC_134892.1:2507750-2535250 GCF_041734735.1 Babylonia areolata | reverse complement strand
TTGATTTGAAATATCCATGGACAACGCTCTTTTTATCGTAACAGTAGAGTTGACACTTTCTCTGTCTGTCTGTCTGTCTCTCGTGCATATTACATATTAAACTGAAACTTGCACTTCAAAGAATTGTTGAGAAAAAAATGTTAATATTAGCAATAATAATGTATAGTTATATAGCGCCCTTTCTCTCTAAGGGCTCAGGGCGCTTTACATGAAAGAAAAATATTATGTTACATAAATCATTCATGAACACCCTTTCTCAAAACCCCTCCCCCTCGCCCTCCAACCCCCCGGCTCCCCCACTCTCCCACTCTTCATACACCCAAAGTGAGCTGACATGGGTGGTGTTGGAGAACAAGGAAGCTGAGAGTGCTTATAGATAGGATTTTAAAAGGTTTTTTTAGTGATGAGCGAAAAGCAGAAATAGAATCAGATGCACGGATATGATGAGGAAGGTTGTTCCATATGTGAGGAGCAGCAAAGAAGAAAGAACGTTCACCATAGGTTCTTGTATTGACACGAGGAAGTTTCAAAAGGTAACAGTCAGAGGAAGAGCGGAGATTCTTTGCGGGAGTGTAAACGCTGATAAGGTCAGAAAGATATGTAGGTCCTGCGGAGTGGAAAGCAGAATAGCAGAGAAACGCAACTTTGTATTTAATTCTCGCTTCAATGGGGAGCCAATGTCGAGTGCGGAGGTGAGGAGAAATGTGATCAGGAAGTGGGACTCTGAGAGTCAGACAGGCAGCATTGTTTTGAAGGTTTTGAATTCACTGAAGAATATTATGTGGACAGCCTATGAGAAGAGAATTACAGTGGTCGATTCGTGACAACACGCATGTTCAGACAAACCAGACATACCAGCGCCAATAACAAAAATAGGAGCATACGTAATAAACATACATGCAATGAACCGAAAATAATTCACATCCAATTCACATATACATTTTTGAATGCAAGCATTTAATCGTGTATTTCTCTTCTCAGTCATTCTCAAAGCTGATACGGATGATTCTTTGTCATGCACGTTAACAAAACATTCGGAATTGACATAAAACTACAATGTTTTCTTCTCCAGTTTGAGTCGTTTATTTTCTCTCTGGGCAAAATTTGGTAGTTTTTAAATCTGACTGACAATAAGGCATTGGTGATAGACGTTAAAAAGAAAGAAAGCAGGGAAATCAGAAAAAAGAAGAAAAGTTTGAGAAAGACAAACACTTAGCATGCTCACTGGTACTTTCACATATGCATGCGTGAGTGCTTTTTGTTCTATTTTCGATCCGTCTTTCCTTCTTTCTATCTTTCTTTCATCATTTACACACACACACACACACACACACACACACACACACACACACACACACAAACAAACAAAACAAAAAAAACACACACACGTGCACACGCACAGAAGCGCGCGCGCGCGCGCGCGCACACACACACACACACACACACACACACACAAAACCAGCAACAACAAACACCTCTGCGATACAATATGGCAGAAGCAGACAAAGGTACATACCCCAACATTTGGGACGTACTGCCATGAACATCTATACCCATCATCAGAGGCGTAGATTTTGTCCACGTCACATGACCCAGACACTGTCCAGTCTGTGGTGTTCACTGCTGTCCTGCAGTTGGTTATGGTGTAGGATGTGTCTGTGTTGAAAAAAAAAGATACATCCAATCTGAATAGGGTAATGTGCTCCTGAATATCAATGGTAAGCCATGCTTAGTCCAATCGATGCCAGGAAAAAAGGCAAAGACTTAAACAAAAACAACAAACAAACAAAAAACTGACAAGTTGATCTTATGATGTTTGTGGCTCTTCAGCACACTTTACAATCATAATGGCATTTTGCGATCAGCCGTTTCCTGGTAATAGAACTATTATATGCAGTATTCAGTCGTTCATTTCCAGATGCACTTAGATTCAGACATGCACTGTCAGGTGGTCAATTGTGAACTTCGGGGGATCAGTACCGTTCTGTTGAAAATGCAAAAACACTTACTTCCGCTTTTGTGCTTTCACGAATCTGCTACTGTAATTCTCTTCTCACATGTTGTCCCCATAATCTTCAGCGAATTAAAAACAACAGCAACATCATCAACAACAACAATAACTTCAAAACAATGCTGTCCGTCTGACTCTCAGAGTCCCACGTACTGATCACAGTTCTCTTCACCTCCGTACTCTGCACTGGCTCCCAGCTGAAGCAATAATCAAATACAAAGTTGCGTGTATGTGCTTTTCTCTATTCCACTCCACTGGACCTAATATCTCTCTGATCTCATCAGTGCTTACACTCCCTCAAGAACTCTCCGCTCATCCTCTGACTGTTACCCTTCGAAAACTTCCTCGTGTCAATACAAGAATCCATGGTGAACGTTCTTTTATTTCTGCTGTTCCTCACATCTGGAACAACCTTCCACATCATATCCGTGCATCTGACTCTCTGCCTTTCGCCCATCACTACAAACTCACCCTTTCAGAAACTATCTGTGAGCACTCTCAGCTTCCTTCTTCTCCAACATTGCCCCATGTCTGCCACCCCACTCTGCATGTCCGAGGTAAGAGAGAAGTGGGAGGGGGAGGGAGTGGGGGAAGAGAGGAAAGCGAGAGTGGTCATGAGTGCTTCATGTAACTTGAACCTGTTCCTTATATGAAAAACGCCCTGAGCTTTTAGCGAGAGAGAGGGAGGGGGGAGGGAGGGACGGAGGGCGCGATGCGGATGTACATCATCATCATCATCATCATCAGTATTAGTAGTAGCAGCCGCAGCAGCAACGGTACTAGTTGTAGAAGTGGTGGTGGTGGTGGTGGTGTTATCATCATCTATTATTATTATTATTCATTAGATTTCCTTTGGAATACCTCATGGCTCAGCACTGGGTCCTGACCTGTTCCTCCTGTTCACCACACCCTTGTATCCACCAATCTCCAGCCAGTCATTTGTTCATTGAAACACAACAGATTTTGCCATCGAGTGCAAACGGATCGTACCATGCGAAGCTCTACTGCTTATTTAAGGCCTTGATGACATATCACAGATTATAACTGAATAAAAACAAAACCGAAGCCCTTCTACGTTACTCATACAGACCATTTTTCATCTGTCTGCCTGTCTGTCCACTGTCTGTGTAGGAAACTCTGCCATTTCGTCTTCTCTTCCTGCACACCATGACCGATTCACTGTCTCTACAGACATGTTTCTTGAAAATCAGAAGACTCGCATCTGTCGATGTGCCTGTGTATCTCTCCGTCATATAAGCTCTATCTGTCACTGCCTTACAACTACCGGAACACAAAGTTGATGTGTGCTTTACCCTGCCATGACTAGGGCATAGGCTGGATATGCCCTTCATGCTGGCTGCTCCAAACGGAACTTACAAAAGCTGCAAAAAGAGTAGAACTCTGATTCAAAGCATGTAACTCAAAGAGAAACAAGGCCTGGTAAAACCACTGTTTCAAGCATTACACTGGATCCCTGTTGAAGTACACACCCAAGGCAGACTGTCCCTCCTTTGCCATAAGTTGTTCTCAGACCCTTTCCCAGCATACGTTTCTGACCTCCCGTCTCTCTGTTCACTTCCCTGACTTCTCTGTTCATCCACCTCACTGTGTGTGTGCCAATGACTCGGAGTCAAACCTTCCGGAGGATGTACATTGTCCTTCACCCCCCTCCACGCCCCCTCACCCCCGTCCCCTAGACAGTTGAACATATTACCACAAAATATTCAATGCGTGAAATTAAGCAGTTACATTCAAAAAGACATTTAAAACGTACTCGTTTCAAATACACAACTAAATGACCCCCCTCCCGAGAGAGGGAGAGATATATTAACAGAGGGAAACAGAGACAGACAAAGAGACAGACAAAGAGACAGAGACAGACATGGAGAGAGGGGCAGATACAGAGGAATGTAGAGACTAGATAGAGACACAGAGAGGGGGGGGGGGTACATTGTGAGACAGAGACTGAGACAGAGATACAGAGGCAGACAGACAGGCACAGACAGACAGAGACAGAAACAGTGATGGAGCACATAACAAACAGAGAGAGAGAGAAAGAGAGAGAGAGGGAGAGAGAAAGAAAAAGAGAGAAAGAGAGAGGGAGAGAAAGAGAGAGATCAAGAGAGAGAGAGAGAGAGAGAGAGAGAGAGAGAGAGAGAGAGAAGGGGGGGGCATACAGACAGAGAGAAGGACAAAATACATAACAAACAGATCAAGTGAGAGAGAAAGGCAGACAGACTGGCAGACATTACTATCAGACAGACTATAGAGGAGCAATGAAAAAAACATACACAGAATAAACGAAACAGGCCCAGAAGACATTGCAGCCATCAGAGCCTCAAGGCACAGACACTTACACACAACTCGTACATCACACGTTGCAGTGTCCACCATGTTTCCGCCATCCAGTCCTGCACACTGCACTGTGCCAGCAATCCTGGTCCTGTGATTCCCTGTGATGGTCAGCTGACTGGTACTGTTCTGTGGGGTGATGCTTAAGGTGTAGTTACTGTTTGTGACACTGCACTTTCCATTTGACTTGGTACACTCGCCAATCTGTAACACTGTACCGTCTGTATGGTTTACCCTCCACACCATCCTGTCATGTGTTATACCACTGCAGGTCAAAACAGCGTCTTGAGTTTCACTGATCTGTTGTTTGTTGTATTCACAGGAGCCAATGTTGTAACCTGTCGACAAAGAAATGAGAAATCACTTTCTTGAAATTAAAGGAAAGCGAAACGAAGTGTACTGTTAAGTATGAACTACGTTTTGCCACCATCTTGATATCATGAATATAAGCTGAAATAAAATGAAAAATCAAATGACATAAAGGCAAGGTCAATATTATAATTGACCAATACCCGATTATTATAAACAGTCTTTAATTGTTATCACACACACACACACACACACACACACACACACACACACACACACACACACACACACACAGAGGGAGAGAGAGATTCGAAAGCTTTAATTCTCAAGGATCAAGAGTTTAGGAGCAGACAGACAGACAGACAGAAAGAGAGAGAGAGAGAGAGAGAGAAAAGAGATATATACAGAAAGAGGAGAGACAGACAGACAGACAGAGAGAAAAAAGAAAGAGAGAGAGGAGAGAGACAGACAGACAGACAGAAAAAAAAGAAAGAGAGAGAGAGAGAGGAGAGAGACAGACAGACAGACAGACAGACAGACACAGACAGACAAAAGATATAGAGATCGAGAGATGAAGAGAGAGAGAGAGAGAGAGAGAGAGAGAGAGAGAGAGAGAGAGAACAGAACTCAGAAATGTTTTATTGTAGAAGGCCTTCTGACCCAATACAATGTTGGGCACACACACACCCCACCCCACATCTCCACCTCCAATAACCCCCCCCCCCCCCACACACACACACACACACTTGCGCGCGCGCTGAGAGAGAGAGAGAGAGAGAGAGAGAGAGAGAGAGAGAGAGAGAGAGAGAGTTAGGGGTTGGATGGGGGCGGGCGGTCTTTATGTACATACAATGACAAACCAGACTGCTGGATCTCTTCAGCCTATCTATAAATCTAACGGCGGACCTCACTTTCATTTTAAATCCTGCAAACAGATCGGTCTCAGAACCTTCTTCAAGAGTTGTAACGAGGCATACAAAGGCTAAATGCAAAATAGGCACTCCGATTCCAGCTGAAACATAACAAGGCTAACCGAAGCAAAATTTTAGACAATGGCACATACTGACACAGCTCAGTTTAGTTTCGATGAGGCGTCAAAACATTCAAACTGATCCTTAGATATGATACACCACTCCTTCATTAAAAAAAAAGGCACATATATCTGACCAGCACAAAAACCAATCCGCAGGTCAGGGCCTTGTGCAAAACAATGCCAGTCAAAGCCCACCAGCTCTTGTTTACCCACCATACACAAAAAAGTACAGACACAAACATTCAAAAGTCATGAAGCTACAATAAACAAACTAACCACTTGTACTGTCTGAAATTCTGATTGCACATTATACATTCAATCGCTTCTGGGCCGTCATACTGAAGAATGTGAAAGCTGTTAAAATATACATACACACACACACACACACACATACACACATACACACACACACACACACACACACACACACACATATATATATATATATATAGATAGATAGATAGATAGATAGATAGATATATGACAGTCAGTCGTGTCCGACTATGACCATCAGAACAGCAGAGGAGGCAACTGCTGTTCCGACTATTTGGGCTAGAATTTGATTATAGTGGAGAGTGTCTTGCCCAAGTACATCCCCACTCTCTCGGCCAAGAGGGTTTTAGGACAGTCGGCATTGGGATGATTCCCAAAGGCCAACTGGCCCACAAGGCTGCAGCACTAAGAGCCAGTGCAATTTTGTCTCCTAGTTTGAGAGTCATAGCCCTTCACAAAAGACTAAGCTGTAAATGATTTCCCATTGACTGGAGAAACCACTGATAATACAGCTCTCACTTTGCTATTGGCCCAAATGTAAACTTATGTCAATCTGTGTATATATATATATATATATATATATATATATATATATATATATATATATATATATATATATATATATAATTTAAGTAAGGCAGACTGGACACACTCATGTGGAGTTCCTGTGTTGGACATGATCTTCCATGACACAATGACTGCAGTATTTTTTTTTTAATGAAAAAAAACAACAACAAAAAACAGAAGAAAGAAATAGAAAAGAAATACAGATCCAAATGTGTGTTCTTTGAACATGCATTGTTCTATGATGATACGGTAATGCCACTAAACGTGAAGTAAGGTACCACAGTGTGATGTGACACAATGCTATACCCCGGCAGTATATGTACGCATGCACATATATGTGATTTATCGGTCTCTCTGTTCTTGTTTAAACGTAGACAATTTTTTTCCATTTGCCTTCGAAATAGTGAAATATGCTTGTAACAGATAGTTTTGGCAAACTCGTCCTTTTTATGCAACAGACACACACACACACACACACACACACACACACACACACACATATATATATATATATATATATATATGACAAAAATGGAAATTGAAAAAAAGTTTATTAAAGAAAACAGATTCAAAGAACGAAGTTTCAGTTTACATTAACAGAAATTTTGTACTGAGTTTTGGGCGTATGGTTTCGTGAATTAACTTCATGCATTCACGCCCCCCCCCAGACCTCCCCCCCCACACACACACGCACGCATGTACACACACACACACACATGCACGCATACGCATACACACATATACACTTGCGCGCGTGCTCACAAGCACACACATACATTTGTATACTGACAACTAATTAAACATCAGCTTAGAACACAAACCATCGCACCCCACGACAAAAAATACACCCCAACACCTTTACAATAAACCACGGTAATCCATGATCAAATGTAATTACTGCTGCGCTCTGATTTTTCTGCTGTTTTGGGGTGGTGTTCTTTTCTTTTTTTTGGGGGGGTGGGTGTGGGTGTGGGTGTGTGTGTGGGGGTTACTACTTGGAGGAAAACTGCACATTCCCCTGCTATGTTTCGCAGATCAGATTCGCAACAGCACATTCAAACTTGCTCATGCTGAACAATACCCACACCACCTCACCCTGTCAGTCTGTGTCAACGTGTCCCGCACGATTTCTATAACTGGTCTGCGGCTTGAGCTGCCATGCACGTTTTTCAAGTGGAGAGAGACAGGGTAAGGGAGCGAGAGAGAGAGAGAGAGAGAGAGAGAGAATGGGGGGGGGGGGGGGGGGGGGGTTAGAGATAGGGGGTGATAGAGAGGGACTCAAGACTCGAATGGTTTAATGACGTAAACAACATGCTCATGTCACCAAGTTGGAAAACACACTTCCTCCCTTCTCTCTCCACCCCCCTTCCCTGCATACATTCACGCCTTTCACCACATTCTTCTGCTTAGAGAGAGAGAGAGAGAGAGAGAGAGAGAGAGTGGGGAGAGAGAGAGAGAGAGAGAGTGGGGAGAGAAAGAGTGGGGAGAGAGAGAGTGGGGAGAGAAAGAGAGAGAGAGAGAGAGAGTGGGGAGAGAGAGAGAGAGAGAGAGAGAGAGAGAGTGGGGAGAGAAAGAGAGAGAGAGAGAGAGAGAGAGTGGAGGAGAGAGAGAGTGGGGAGAGAGAGAGTGGGGACAGAGAGAGTGGGGAGAGAAAGAGAGAGAGAGAGAGTGGAGGAGAGAGAGAGTGGGGAGAGAGAGAGTGGGAGAGAAAGAGAGAGTGGGGAGAGAAAGAGAGTGAGGAGAGAGAAAGAGAGAGTGGGGAGAGAAAGAGAGAGAGTGGGGAGGGAAAGAGAGAGTGGAGAGAGAGAGAGAGAGTGGGGAGAGAAAGAGAGAGAGTGGAGAGAGAGAGTGAGGAGAGAGAAAGTGGAGAGAGAGAGAAAGAGAGAGAAACCTAGAAACGAAATAATGTGTCATAAATGTTTTTTCAAACGACATTGCTGATGAGTTTCACTTTTTGTTTGCGGGTTGTTGTTTTTTTTAGATTCAGACAAAAATATTTATCTAGATATTAGAGAATCCGCCCAAACTTTTGTAAATAAAAAAGAAGAATATTGGTAGATGTTAAAGCATTTGTTTCTGCTATTTGTAGTTCTTTTCGATTACGAGAGAAATGTGTATGTTGATGTGGACAAGAATGTTGTCGACTGCTATGGAAATACTGCTTATCAGTGTGTATTTACGTGTATGTGCAAATGGATTTTTCTTGTCTTCTTTTTTGTCCTGTTGACATTGTTCTTTTTGTTTGTATAGTATTGTGCAACAGAAGTATTATGTTACGCTTCAATGATCCCTGGGGGACACAAGAACATAAATGTTTTGCCTTTGCCTTGAGAGAGAGAGAGATAGTGAGATATATATATATATATATATATAATATATATATATATATATATATATATATATATATATATATATATATATATAGCGAGAGAGAGAGAGAGACAGCGAGAGAGACAGCGAGAGAGAGAGAGAGAGTGAGAGAGAGAGTGAGAGAGAGAGAGAGCGAGAGAGACAGCGAGAGAGAGAGCGAGAGAATGAGAGTGAGAGAGAGAGCGAGCGAGAGAGCAAGAGTGAGAGAGACAGACAGACAGACAGGCAGATGGATAGACATACAAGGTCTCCATATATATATATATATATATATATACATCTCAGTGATATAAATCTAGCTGTCTTATCTCCACCCCCTCACCCCCACCCCCCCACACACAGTGCACAACGAAGGTGCGTGCACACGCACAATCAATCACACTCACATGCGTAGACACTTACGTGTGCACACCTGAGAGAGAAAGAAAGAGAGAGAGGGGGAGGGAGACAGAGAGACAGAGATAGAGATAGACAGTAGAGAGAAAATCAAATAAACGACTCACACTATCATAGTGTATGGTCAGAGAGAGAGATTTCACACACTGTGTGATCCCTGAACAATAATGTATATGAACAACAACCTCAAAGTAACCAAGCAAACAACTCATGTCACGCAGTCGGACAAACGAAAAAGAAAAAAAAAGAAACTCACCCACACAGCCACTCAGAGCCGCGAACAAGAACAGCAACACCACCAACCCCCCCTCCATTGTTCAAACGAGGCACACACACAGGAACCACACAGTTGTCGTTCACTTCGTTCACATTAATTAGAATGCTGCTCGCTTATGAGTCCGTTCATTAAGCTCACAGCGAAGAAACAAAGGAATATGGACACTGAAGTTTTCACTTCAAACGTCTCTACCATAGAAAGACGTTGCGCTTTAAACAGTCCACACACACACACACACAACCGCGTGCAACAAGTCCTTCAGATTTTCACAACTCAGTGGTCGGGACGTTTATATTGAGTGATATTCAAGGTACACAAACATGTAGAACAGATATCTAGTTTTCCAGGCGCGCAGAAGAAATATGGTGTCCATATCTACTGGCTTACACCTTGCAGACTGAAAACACACTGCCAGTTGCAGACTAGGAGTGTCTTTGCTTTCCCTTCGGGCGTGGGACAGAACCTTGGCTCACACTGAATACCAATTCTCTTCCTGGTCTGGGGTCTTTTGGTTGTCATTGAAGCTTGACAAACAGGGTGGTTATTTTTATCAACCGGGTGTGCGTCCTTGTGGTGTGCTGGAGAGCATTCGCTTTGAAGGTGTTTGTGTGTGTGTGTGGGGGGGGGGTGGGGGGGTGGAGGTGGGGGAAGTTGTGTATGTGTGTGTGTGTGTGTGTGTCGGGGAGGGGGGGGGTGAGGGGGGGGGAAGGGGGGAGTTTATAAGTCGGGGCCCGTGTGCTTTTATGTGTTGGGCCTGTGTACATTTGTTTGTGATTTAAAACTTGTGAGACTGCATATTTCAACGTATCTTTTGTGTGTGTGTGTGTGTGTGTGTGTGTGTGTGTGTGTGTGTGTGTGTGTGTGTGTGTCTGTGTGTGTGTGTGTTAATATTTATTAGTTTGTTTATCTATGTATCTTATGTACAAAGACATACACGTAAGCACTGTGCACACGTGCACTAGCCCAGACACAGATGGAGAAAGACAATCAGTGAGTGAATATACCATAGATAATTACTGTAGTACTGTTTATGTGAAGAAGCAAAAAAATGTCAGAGAAAGAGGTGGGTAGAGGGAGGAAGAAGAGGAGGAGGAGGAGGAGGAGAAGAGGACGAATAAGAAGAAGAAGAGAGAGAGAGACGGGGTGGTGGGGGGGTCGGGGGGGAGCGGTTGGATATAACTGGTTGGGTTACATGCAAATAATTACGTAACCCGGCAAGGGGTTTTCTCTCTCTCCCTGTCTCTCTCTCTCTCTCTATCTCTCTCTGCGTGCTTGTCTGCGTGCTTGTGTGTGTGTGTGTATGTGTGTGTTCGTGCACGTGTGCGTGCGTGCGTGTACGTGTGTGTATGCATACGCGGGTGCACATGGTTATTTGTTTTAAAACTGGAAAGTTTTCAATTGCTCATGTCAGTGTCTGTCGAAACGTGTATAGCATGCATTGAAGTGAAAAAGCTCCTTTCGCACAGTTGAGTGTAACTTTAGAAGTGTTGGCTTTTGTCCTTTTGTAAATTTTCCTCACGACTTTCCCCCCTGTTTTAAACGAACGTGTCACCCATATCCAGTGCCAAGCCGGATTGAATAACTGAATCGGATTTAAGGAAGTAGTTTATGAATGTATCTAACCACTGAACTGTATGTCTTTAAGTCTGTCTACTGTCTTCGACTGTCTGTCTGTCTGTCTACAGGTCTACCCCTGATACTGTTACTTCTGTCTGTCTGTCTGTCCCTTTTCAATCCCTGTCTGTAAATGTGTGTGTGTGTGTGTGTGTGTGTGTGTGTGTGTGTGTGTGTGTGTGTGTGTGTGTGTGTGTCTGTCTGTCTGTCTGACTGTTTCTGTGTGTGTTTCTGTGTGTACCTTTGTGTGCAGACGTGCGTGTATGCGTGTGCGTGAATATATATATATATATATATATCTGGGGGGTCTGTCTGTGGCTCTGTGTGTGTGTGTGTGTGTGTGTGTGTGTGTGTGTGTGTGTGTGTGTGTGTGTCTGTGCGCGCGCGCGCATGCATGCGTTCATTCTTATAAACGTACATATTTATGTGTCTCAACATGGGTGCATGAATGCATGCGCATGCTGCGTGTGTGTTTAAGTGTGCAGTGCGCGCAAATGTGAACTGGCATGTGAAGTGGAGGAAAACATGTGTGTGCAATAAGGTCTGCTCTCTGAAGCGTGCTAATCCACGGGGAAATTTATACCGCTGTCGTTGGCTTCGTCAAGCACCTTGCATGGCTCACGAGTTAGTTCATTTTCCACGCTTCTTCCTCTTCTGCTCCGCCATGTAGGCAGCCATACTCCGTTTTCGGGTGTGTGTATGCTGGGGGTATGTTCTTGTTTCCATGACCCACCGAACGCTGACGTGGATTACATGATTTTTAACGTACGTATTTGATCTTCTGCTTGCATATGCACACGAAGGGGGTTCAGGCACAAGCAGGTCCGCACATATGTTGACTTGGGAGATTGGAAAAATCCCCACCCTACGAACCCGGGACCCTCAGATTGAAAGTCCAACGCTTTAACCGCTCGGCTATTGCGCCCGTCACTTCCCACACAATAGCTGTGTTGCCAACTATTCCAGCGTTGCTTTGATAACATCAGGTTCTGTGTACAGGAAAAAGAAAACAATTTTCCTCATTCGACTTCACCGAACTTGTGAAGGATGTAGTGCAGTATCACGCGTTGGACCGAGTGGCTTCCGTCTGCTTCTAAGTAATGCTGAGGAACAGGCGGCTACGAAATGAAGTACATCTTGCTGCCTTTGTGTATGTGTTTGGGGGGGAGGGAGGGTTGGGGGGAGGGGGGAGGGAGGGGTGTGGGGGGAGGTGTCTGTGTGTCACTGAAGAGTTTATAGCTTTCTTCGGGAGGGGGGAGGGGGAAGGAGAGACTGACAGAGAGAGTGCATGTGTAGGAGAGAGAGAGAGAGAGAGAGAGAGAGAGAGAGAACTCAGAACGTTTGTATACAAGGATTAAGATTTTAGGCATAGCCTGTTCTTCCAGTCTGCCCTCGCTAATCTACATCTATTACAGATAGCACACACACAAGTGAAGGGAAAAGGTATTCATGCAGAAGGACATACATAATGAAGAACACACACACACACACACACACACACACACACACACACACACACACACACACACACACACACACACACACACACACACACACACACACACACACACACACATACACGTATCACGCGTCAACCGATTTAGTTTTGGAGCACGCCCAGTGAACAGATTGAAAAGGAAACAGGATGTAGTTGTGTGTGTGTGTGTGTGTGTGTGTGTGTGTGTGTGTGTGTGTGTGTGAGCGGTAGAAGGGTGGGGGGGGGAGGGGGGAGGGGGCAGTAAGGGTGGAGGGGGTCAAGCAGGATGAAGACGGAGGGACGGGGTGGATCAGGCCATATCTTCAACGGGTGCCACCAACCGGATCGCCTTGCACACACACGCACACACACACACACACACACACACACACACACACACACACACACGCACGCACGCACACACACTACTTTTTTACACTAATATTCACATGCATTCCCTTTCCTTTATCCACTTCTTTACTCCTTTCCGTCTAAAAACACTTATAGTGAATAGACGTTAAACTGAAGATAAAAAAAAACCACACACACACTTACAGCAAGGAAAAACAATAACAAAATATACAAAAAACAAGAACAGTAATGTGTTTTGCATGGTTCAGTGTTTACCTTGACCCCCCCCCCCCCATCTCTATCTCTCTGTGTGCCGTTTTCTTTCTTTCTTGACTCTCTCCTCCCTCCCTCTCTTTCCCTCCTCCCTCCCCCTCTCTCTTTCCCTCCATCTCTCTCTCTCCCTCCACTCTCTCTCTCTCCCTTTCTCCATCTCTCTCTCCCTCCCTCTCTCCCCTTCCCCCCTCCCCCCTCTCTCTCTCCCTCCCTCTCCCCCTCTCTCTCTCCCTCCCTCCTTCTCTCTCTCTCTCTCTCTTTCTCCCTCCCGTTTTCATTTCATACTTAGACCTGTACAATGAGACAGCCAGAACAAAGATTGTAACCAGAGCAGTATGATGAAGAACACGTTAAAAAGGATTTAAAAGGATTAATCATTACGCAGCCAAGTGGAACAGACGTGTCTTCAGTTTCGCGTTCTTGCATTCACACGCAAGAGACACTGTGAATTCCAGTTACATTTTTAACAATACAGTTTATTCACTTTCTAAATAATCCCGAAATACCGCACATACTCTTACACTCTGCATACTTGTATTTCTACTTCTGGCAGAGTAGACACTAGATACATTTCTAATATTTAAAAAAGACGGACGCAATAGCCCAATGATTAAAGCGTGATCCAGAGTAGATACTAGACACATTCCTAATACTTACCAAAAAAATGACACTTTTTACAGAGAATATCGCACTACAAATTTAAAGAATACAACAACAGCAACAACAAACATCCCCAATGTCCGCAAGCAGCTTCTACAGAAACACAACAGGAAATAAAGAATGTAACTATAGTACAGGATCCCTCTATAGATCATGGAGATGAACAAAAATGTCGTCAAATTGTCTTGCGTGCAGAAAGATCCATGCAATCAGCTCTATACCACTCAACCACCACTATAGGCCAACAGCTCCAATGCACGTGCATAAAGCACAATTCCAATGCACGTGCATAAAATACAACTCCAATGCACGTGCATAAAGTACAATTCCAATGCACGTGCATAAAGTACAATTCCAATGCACGTGCATAAAGTACAATTCCAATGCACGTGAATACAGTACAATTCCAATGCACCTGCATAAATGCAGGTGAATAAAGTACAATTCTAATGCACGTGCATAAAGTACAATTCCAATGCACGTGAATAAAGTACAACTTCAATGCACGTGCATAAAGTACAACTCCAATGCACGTGAATAAAATACAACTCCAATGCATAAGCATAAAGTACAATTCAAATTCAACAGCATAAAGTACAGTTCCAATGCACGTGCATAAAGTACAACTCCAATGCATGAGCATAAAGTACAATTCAAATTCAACAGCATAAAGTACAACTCCAATCCACGTGCATGAAGTACAATTCCAATGCACGTGCATAACGTGCAATTCCAATGTATGAGCATAAAGTACAATTCAAATTCAACAGCATAAAGTACAATTCCAATGTACGTGCATAAAGTGCAATTTCCAATGCCATTGCATAAAGCACAATTCCAGTGCATAAGCATAAAGTACAATTCAAATAGACGTGCATAAAGTACAATTCCAATGCATGTGCATAAAATTACAATTTTAATGCACATGCATAAAATGCATTTTCAAGTGCACAGGTATAAAGTACAATTCCAATGCAAAAATATAACGTGCATTGGAATACAATAGCATAAAGTATAGGTCAAATCCACATGCATAAAATACGATTCTAATGCACAAGCATATAGTACAATTCCAATGCATGTGCATAAAATTACAATTTCAATGCACATGCATAAAGTACAATTCCAATGCACGGCATAAAGTATAAGTCAAATGCACAAGCATAAAATACAATTTCAATGCACATGCATAAAGTACAACTCCAATGCACGTGCATAGAGTACAATTCCAATGCACAAGCAAATTACAATTTTAATGCACATGCATAAAGTACATTTTTAAATGCACAGGCATAAAGTAAAATTCCAATGCAAAAATATAAAGTACATTGCAATACAATAGCATAAAGTATAAGTCAAATGCACAAGCATAAAGTATAAGTCAAATACTCAAACATAATAAAGTATAAGTCAAATACTCTAACATAAAGTACAATTCCAATGCAGGTGCATAAAATTACAATTTCAATGCACATGCATAAAGTACAAACAATTCCAATGCTCGGCATAAAGTACAAGTCAAATGCACATGCATAAAGTACATCTCTTGTGCACAAAGAAAGCACAATGCACGAACAAAAAAGTACATGCAGAACTCCAGTATACAAACTGAATTAATACACCAACATAAAGTACAATTCCAATGCACCAACATATAGTACAATTCCAATGCACCAACATATTACACAATTCCAATGCACCAACATATAGTACAATTCCAATGCACCAACATATAGTACAAGTGTTAATTAAAGGCTGTTATAGTCTGGAAAGTGTTAATTAAAGGCTGTTATAGCCTGGAAAGTGTTAAAGGCTGTCCCCCCAACTGAAAAACAAATATCTCCATGAGAGAGACAGAGACAGAGAGAGAGACAGAGACAGAGACAGAGACAGAGACAGAGAGACAGAGACAGAGAGACCGAGACCGAGACCGAGACAGAGAGAGACAGAGACACAGAGAGACACAGAGAGAGACAGAGACAGAGAGACAGAGAATAAGAGAGGTAATGGAGGGGTATAAGACAACCAGGAAAGACGGATGGTGATAGAAGTAGCTTACGAATTAAAACGAAAACCCGCAGAGATGCGTTTGAAATGGCTTTTCAAGGAAAGAAAGAAAAGAAGAAAAAACGCATTCAGTGTTACCACCATTACCACCAACATCATAATATTACTATGACTGAATCAGATAACAATGATACGAATAACGACACGACTCACCCTGACCGCAGTAAAAGATGGCCTGTAAAGCAGGTTCACTTTACTCAAAGCCGGTGGTCAACACGGTTTACTCAGTGTTCTTGGTGTTTTCATAGTCCTGAGAGGACGTCGTTGGCTCACTGGTTTCAGGTTCGATTTCGTAATGTCCGGCAGACGACCTCTCTTGTCTTCCCGTGGACGTATTTCCAGCAGGCAGATGTTGCTGGCTGTCTTCAGAACCAGCTGTGTTTTCATACTGGTGCTGTTCCACGGTGCTCCGTTCATTCTGTGTGGCCGTTGGTGCTGAAAAACAAACACACCGAACGACGTTTATTGTGTGTGATTAAGAGTAAGCAGACTTGCATGCATATCTTAAATTGGACTCGCAAACAGCTTTTTGAATAAGGGACAAATCACAGGAAGGAATTAGGGGTGGGGTGGGGTCTTAAAACCGATGGTTTACACAGTTTACACACTGTTTTTGGTGTTTTCCTAGTCCTGAGTGGACGTCCTTAGCTTACTGGTTTCAGGCTCGTTTTGGTAGTGTCTGTACGACAGACTCTCTTGTCTTCCCGTGGACGTATTTCCAGCAGGCAGATGTTGCTGGCTGTCTTCAGAACCAGCTGTGTTTTCATACTGGTGCTGTTCCACGGTGCTCCGTTCATTCTGTGCGGCCGTTGGTGCTGAAAAAACCCCAAACAAACAAACCCAAAGACGTTTACTGTATGTGATTAAGAGTAAGCAGATTTTGTTAGTAGACCTTCATTACAATCGCAAACGGATTTAAACTAGGAATCCTACATATTAGTTTATTATGATATCAGCTGAGATGAATAAAGGTTCTGGGAAAGTGTGTGTGTGTGTGTGTGTGTATAAGGGGGGCGGGGGGGTAGAGAGAGAGGGGGGGGGGGGCAAACACACAGCCAGGCAAACACAGACACACAGCCAGGCAAACACAGACACACAGCCAGGCAAACACAGACACACAGCCAGGCAAACACAGACACACAGCCAGGCAAACACAGACACACAGCCAGACAGACTGAGACACACAGAAAACACTTTCCAGCAAATCAACGAACAAATAACAAGATAAGATAAGATAAGATAAGATAAGAATAACTTTATTATCTCCACCTGGAGAAATTTGGTCAGGTGCATTATCACAACATAGACAAGTAAACAACATGGGGACCATAACTGTAAAAGACAACAACAGCCCCAACAAATATTACGAAGATACAAATGTAAAAAATATCACATACATCGTTTCATACATACATCCACACACTGCAGGTAGTAACTAGTATTCTTAATGTAAAAACAGAAAGAATTAAGAAACATTATTTGAATATAATTATAAACATAGCCTACTATACTGCACATTGATTATAATAGACAGATAAGATAAGAATAAAGATGAATTGCGGAAAACCACAACCAGATAATCAGCACACACCCGCACCGCACCCCCCCCCCCCACCCCACCCCACACACGCAGATAACTTGATCAAACAAGAGTAATAAACATATGTTCTCAAATAAAAGCATTTCACATATTCGCTTTTAAAAACATTGCAATTAATTATTACATCGTAATTATTAAACAGAAATATATTTAGAATATGGACGTTAGCATTAGACATATTCATTGTACATTCATCCTGCATATTGCACATTATTCTTCCAACATATTGCACATTCATTATAACCAATTGTCACGTTTTAAGCTCAGTAAACACACACACACACACACACACACACACACACACACACACACACACACACACACACACCACAACTAGAACAAGGTACAGCCTATCATGCACGGACTTTCACACGTCTCACATGAGAGTGCGCGCGCGCACACACACACACAGAGAGAGTTCTCAAGAATTTAAAAGGTGGATTGAACGTGGAATAAAAGTCTTCAGAGCTCTGGATTTCAACTTAAAAGTTCTGTAGCGTCGTCCTGATGGCAATAGCTCATAATACTTTGCTAAAATATGGGTGTCGTCAGTTGCTATCTGCCTGCTTTTTTAACCACTCGACTTTCATACAGCTCTTGCATACTAGCTTGTTTCACTCCCACAATTTTACTGCATACACTCATGACATCGTTCAAAACACGCTTACTCCTCACTCCCAAACTTCCATACCAGCACATAAATGAAACTGTAAGCACAGACTCGATACAACATCGACAATAACTTTGAAGAATATTTGAATTTATACCAACATTTCTAAGCTTCTGTAAACAAAAAATTCTAGATTGACATTTCTTATGAATGGAATCAACATTTCTGTCAAAAGTCAGCTTATTGTCTAAGATGGTCCCTAAATATCTATATTCATTGACCCTCTCCACTGTTTGACCATCAATAACAAGGTCAGCTACAGGCAAGGGGTCTTTCCGAAAATCTATTAACATTTCTTTTGTTTTCAATACGTTGAGATCCAGATAGTTTTTCTCACACCAGGAACAGAACTTTTTAATTTCACTGAAATAAATAGCATCAGAGTTGGACAGATCTTCAATTGCTGAATCATCAGAATATTTTATGACAGGAGTTTCCTCCGTGCCTCTGCAGTCATTTGTGTACAGTGTAAAAAGAACAGGGGACAGCACTGTACCTTGGGGTGCACCAGTAGAAGTAGATTTTAGAGAAGAGTGGGCAGAATGAAAGCGGACGGACTGAGTTCTATTGACAAGAAAACTTATTATCCAAAGAGTAAGCTTCGGATCAACATCCATACCTAGCAATGAGCAATGATAACGAACAGTCCCTGTACACAACCCTATACACAGCACGGACACAGACAGGTGACGAAGACAGATGCTGGCAGATGTCAGAATCTGTAGACATGAATCCACTGACTAGTGACGAGGTCATAGGTCACAATCTGTAGACATGAAGCTACTGACTAGTGACAAGGTCATAGGTCACAAGGTTTCGGCATATTGAACAGTTTCTGTGGTAGCCTGCATGATCGACTTCCGTATTGATGTTGTCAGTGTGTTCATGCTAATTGTCAGTCGTCATACACATGTGCATACCAGGAGGGTTGATCTGCTCATAGTTGTCCATCTCTGTGTAGGTGTGGTCATCGTCTTGCTGTCCCCGCGGGGTGGTTTTAGCGTACCTGGGTTCACCTGCGAAACGTTCATCAAACATTTATCAGATGTCCTCTCCTGTGTTACATTTAAAACTGTGAAACAAAATGATGCATGACCGTACTTAACCCTTTCACCGCCAAGCTCGCCTTTATGTACAGGCGTGGTAGAGGACCCATGTCACTGAAAGGTGACCATTCATTGGTCTGTTATCCATGAACCTACTGCTCTTAATGTTCGGTGGTAGGATAGGCCATATTTTCTATACATTGGAGGGGGAATCCCCAGCTATTCTTAGCCACTGTTTTTTCGGAATTTTGTACTCTAAATTGACTGGCAGTGAAAGGGTTAAAAAACGCATTTATTGAGGAAAAAATGACGAAAGGCAATGTTCCCCGAGAAAGTAATAAGGTATGATCATATTCAATATGAGGTAAGTAATTCTTGTACACATTTAGAAATGAAAAAGAGAGTACATTTTCAGACAAGTTAAGAGAAGAATCTTTCGAGTCATATTTGGGGTGTTTGGTCCGATATGGACATGTGATGAAACAACACCAAGCTATATTGTTTAGGAAACGACATTGATCTCTTTTGTTATGTGAAGAACACTTCATTGACAATTGCTGGAAATCAATTTCTGCTGAAGATGTTTTGAAAATGCAGTTTATGTACCTCGTGGCAAAATGATACTGCGAACTGAACACATCCCATTACTTTCATCACTTTTGATATTGAAGGTTCTTTTTTTTGTCTTTTTCTTTTTCCTTTTTCTTAACCAATGTTCACACTTGACTATCACCTCCAAACCTGGACGGTGGCATTATACGTTTCAGTGACAATGATGTGGCAGATCAGATTGCAGCGACTTTGTCTCAGTTATAGATAATGTTTTCAAATGTATGTGCCCTTATGAGCGCGTGTGTGTGTGATGACTCCAGCCATTTTTAACGGAGAGGATGTCTAACGCAAACAAGAGAAACCACTCAGAAAACCACCATGAAGCTTTGTGCATGGACGGTATGAGTACTGACAAGAGAGAGGGAGACAGTCAGACAGACAGACAGACAGACAGACAGATAGACAGTCGGACAGACAGACAGACAGTGGATGATGGTCTCACGTATTCTCTTCCACAGGACGACGATGACGACGGCCAAAACGACGATGATGACAACGGCAACCCCGCCCACTGCTCCACCCACCGTGACTGTCAGACTATTGTCACTGCTGTCGTCCTTGGGACTGTTGGTGCTGGGACTGTTGGTGCTGGGACTGTTGGTGCTGGGACTGTCTGTGGTCACTGGTCAGGACAACAAAAACAAAAGTGTTACTCCCATAAACTTCAAACAAACAAGTAAAAACAGCAACAAAAAACGTCCGTTATATACACCCCATATACACTGGTTCACACTCGCACATACTGGCACCAAACGTTATTACAGCTTGCATTATGTTTCCTACCAGACTGATTCATGAATTAAGTGCTGGTGTAACTGAGGTACTTAAATCGTTGTAGTAGGTGTTGTGGAGTTGCACAGACCAGTATATGTGATGTATACTATACTAGCTTTCCCTGCTGATAACGACAAATGTTATTTGACAATAATGAATCATATTGTAAATATGTAACTAATGGTTATTACGTTGTACAAGAAAGACTGTTTCTTCTTCTTAAAAACATAAACATAGTCTGAAACACGTCTGGCAGTTAACCATCCTTTCTTCTCAAGAAAGACAAAAACAAGGGAACAACCAACCCAACAAATAAACAGAGAAAGAAAGAGAAAATACATAAAAAGGCATAGAAAAACGAAATTTCAGATAAGTCCGGTTTAAGTGAATCCCAAATCCCCTAACGCTAAGAGGACGACAGCTGACATTGTTGCATAATGGTCGGTACCGTCATCTCATGAGAAGAGACCATGCTGCAGGATAGATACACTTCTCAGTTTGTCAACCACAGACAAAAGTAAACAAGTCATAGACATAGTGAATCTATCGTATCTTATGTGTCATGATCAATTCCTACCTGGGACAACTGTGATGGTGACAGTTGACGTTGCTGTATAAAGGCTGGGTCTGTCATCCCAAAGTGCAAAGCAAAGACACAGAGTGCCATTGTCCCCGGCAGACACGGAGTTGATGGATACACTGCTGACCACTGTCTCACCATCAGCTGTGTCTGGTCCATCACTGTGTGTTCCACAATAGAACGTGACGGCACTAACAGGAGGATTTCCGCCTGTCACAGTGCAGGTCAGGGACAGAGAGTCTCCCTCAGTGTGGCTGGTGGTTCCACTGATCTCTGGGGGAGATGGCGGAGGGTCTGCAGCATAAAACGAAAGAAAGGACAATAATTTTCCCTTTGTGAATACATCTCTTCTCCGTGTGTGTCTGTCTGTGTCTATGTGTGTGTATCTATCTTCTGTGTGCCTGGAATCCCAAAGGGAGTCAACGATAGGCTTATGACCATGAAACTCCCACTGGCATCTGGCCAGAAGCACCTCACCATTGTCAGTGCCTACGCCCCAACCATGACCAACCCGGATGACGTGAAGGCGAAGTTCTACGAGGACCTTCACTCTGTCATTGCTGCTATCCCTAAAGCAGACAAGCTCATCATTCTTGGGGATTTCAGTGCTAGAGTTGGCTCTGACTACATCTCCTGGGATGGAGTGATTGGTGGCATGGTGTGGGCCACTGCAACCCAAATGGATTGCTTTTGCTTCAGACCTGTGCAGAGCACGAACTGCTGATAACCAACACAGTTTTCTGCCTCCCTACCCGTAACAGGACGTCATGGATGCACCCTCGCTCAAAGCATTGGCATCTCATCGATTATGTCATCGTCAGGAAAAGGGATATGCAAGATGTACGTGTAACAAAGACCATGTGCGGCGCCGAGTGTTGGACAGACCATCGCCTTGTAGTCTCGAAGCTGAATATTCGAATCCAGCCCAGAGACGCCCCCAAGGCCAGAAGGCTCCAAAACGGCTCAACATCGCTAAGCTGAAAAACATCACCATCAAACAGTCCTTTGTGGAGCTGCTGGAAGATCGTCTGGAATCCGCCTCTCTGGACAACCAGAATGTGGAGTCTTACTGGAGGACCCTGCGTGAGCTGATCTATAGTACAGCTTCAGAGACCCTGGGACCCATGACCAGGAAGCACAAAGACTGGTTTGATGAAAACTGTGATGAAATCAAGCAGCTTCTGGATGAGAAACACCGTCTGCATCAAGCCTACCTGAGCAACCCAAAGTCCACATCAAAACAGGATGCGTACGATGCCATCCTCAGGACTGTTCAGCAAAAGTTACGCCAGATGCAGGATAAGTGGCTGAGTGACAAAGCTGATGAGATCCAGGGATATGCTGACAGGCATGATATGAAGAGGTTCTATGATGCCTTAAAAGAAGTCTACGGCCCCACATCCTCAGGATCATCCCCCATCCTCAGTGCAGATGGGAATACCTTGATCACCCAGAAGGAGGAAATTCTCGAACGCTGGGCTGAGCACTTCAACAGTGTCTTAAATCGCCCTTCCTCCATAAATGATGAAGCCATAGACCGTCTCCCACAAGTCCCCATCAATGAAGCGCTGGACGATCCGCCAACACCTCTTGAGACCCAGAAAGCAATCCGTCTGCTGTCCAGTGGCAAAGCACCTGGCTCAGACTCCATACCAGCAGAGGTCTACAAGGATGGAGGCACTGTGCTGACTGAGAAGCTCCATCAGCTGTACTCACTCATGTGGAAAGAAGAGACGATCCCCCAGGATTTCAAAGATGCATCTATCATTCACTTGTACAAGCGAAAGGGGAACCGGCAAGCCTGTGATAACCATCGGGGCATTTCCTTGCTCTCCATCGCAGGCAAGATACTTGCCAGGATCCTACTAAACCGCCTCACAGCACACCTTGACCAAGGTCATTTGCCTGAGAGCCAATGTGGATTCCGGAAAGAGCGCGGAACCACCGACATGGTGTTTGCTGCAAGGCAGCTACAAGAGAAATGTCAGGAGCAAAATGCTGATCTGCTCTCCACCTATGTCGACCTCACTAAAGCCTTCGACACCGTGAGTAGAGAGGGACTATGGAAGATCATGGCCAAGTACGGATGCCCTCGGAAATTTATTTCCTTGGTCAACCAATTCCATGAAGGCATGCAGGCTCGAGTCCAGGACAATGGAGAAACATCTGCTCCTTTTGCTGTCACAAATGGTGTCAAACAAGGCTGCGTCCTGGCTCCAACGCTGTTCAGCCTCATGTTCTCTGCAATGCTTACTGATGCCTTCAGAGATGGCGATGTTGGAATCGGCCTAAAGTACCGAACAGATGGCAAGTTGTTTAACCTCAGAAGGCTTCAAGCAAAAACGAAGGTCATGACAGACGTCATCAGAGACTTTTGTTTGCTGATGATTGTGCCCTCAACGCTGGATCTGAAGCTGACATGCAACTCAGCGTCGACAAGTTTGCCAATGCCAGCAGGAACTTCGGCCTTACCATCAGCACGAGGAAAACTGAAGTTCTCCATCAGCCAGCCCCAGGGAAACCCTACGTTGAGCCCAGCATCACAGTCAACGGTCAGAGACTCAGTGCAGTGGAGCGGTTCACATACCTTGGCAGCACACTGTCACGAAATGCGACCATCGATGATGAAGTGAACGTCAGGATTGCAAGAGCAAGCGCAACTTTTGGTAGACTCAATGCAAATGTCTGGAACAGAAGAGGCATTAGTCTTGAGACCAAGCTAAAGGTCTACAGAGCAGTAGTTCTCCCCACACTACTGTACGCCTGTGAAACTTGGACAGTGTACCAACGACATGCCAAGAAGCTGAACCACTTCCACACAACATGCCTCAGGAAGCTACTGAACATCAAGTGGCAAGACAGGACCCCAGACACAGAGGTGCTCGCAAAAGCCACCCTTCCCAGCATCTTCACCATCCTGATGCAGTCCCAGCTTCGCTGGGCTGGACACGTGGCGCGTATGCCAGACCATCGGCTGCCCAAAAGGCTCTTCTATGGCGAGCTGCAACAAGGGAAGAGATCACACGGAGGTCAGAAGAAGTGCTTCAGAGATACTCTGAAAGTCTCTCTGAAAGCGTTTGATATCAACCCTGACTCCTGGGAGGAATCTGCAGTGGACCGTGACAAATGGCGCGCTGCTGTGCACAAAGGCGCCAAATTGTGCGAGGCCAACAGGACTGCTGCAGCTGTTCAGAAGAGGCAGGCCAGAAAGTCACGGGCAAACAAGCTCCCTGACAATGGTATGCCTGTCTTTGTCTGCCCCAACTGTCAGCGAACATTTCGTGCGCAGATTGGACTATTCAGCCATCTGCGCATTCACAGATAGATTCATGAGCATCCTCGCCCCCACCCCACCACCACCCTCCCCCCATCCCCCAGCTGGATGACAACGATGGTCATCATCGATCTCAATGGACACACCACCACTTGTGTGTATCTATCTTCTGTGTGCCTGTCCTTTTGTCTCTGTGTCTGTCAGTCAGTCAGTCAGTCAGTCAGTCAGTTTATCTGTCTGTCTCTGTCTCTCTCTCTCTGTGGTATACATAACCAACGGTGTCTTACGTGACAGCCAATGAAGAAACAGAGCGTGAGATGACAAGGAAAAATAAAACGACAACAACAACAGAAAGACAAAAGAAGAGAAGAGAGTAAACATTGTAGCAACTGCCAGACACAACAATGAAATCAAAAACATAACAAAGCAATAAACTGATACAACTTTCTTCCTTTCCTTCCTTCCTTCATTTCGTTTCATTTCTTTCTTCTTTTTTGTAGTCAGACATGCCAACAACTTATCCTCCTCTTCGCACAGTCAGTCACACGTTCAGACAGACGCAGATCAAAACCCCTAAAGTCTTACATTTCACGTTCACCGTGAATGCCGTTGTCATCATCTGATCAGTACTGAATCCTCCCCAGTACTGACTGCACGTGTAGTTCTGACCATCCAGTGACCTGGACACGTTGGTCAGCTGTAGTGTTGATGTGTTGCTGACAGCATGACCACTGCCGTACCATGACACCAGGGCAGATGGTTCAGAGGGAGAGGCCCGACATTCACAGGTATGGTCATCACCCTCTATGATGTCATCTGGACAGTTGTGTAACTGAGGGGGGTCCTTTGGGGATGCTGTCAAACAACAAACAAACTGACATTAACGGGTGTCAAACATGGGAGACAAGGCTTTCGAGACTCACGTGTGGTACCCACTTGAACCAACACAGGAGTCACGCACAGAAAAAAGGACGTGTATTCTATGGTATTTGGTTTTTATCTTGCAACCAACATACACAGAAGTGACTTCGAACCTGTCATAACCAGTCTATTGTGGGGAGAGGTGGGTTAAAAAGGCCAGACTTGAAAGAACTGAATGCAGTGATGTGACGAAGCGAAAGGAGTTCATTCCAAGTGCAATGTCCAGAGACAGAGAGAGCGACGGCCTACTGTGGGGTTTTTGAATCTGGGAATGTGGAAAAAGAGAGGATCTGAAGCTGTAAGTTAGGTGTAGAGGTGAAGGCAGGGGTAGGTATATTGATAATGATGTGTCAGTAAAACATATGTTCTTTATTCTGCAAACTAATAGTTATATGAGCGACGACATTTCTTCTCAATCTGCGTGTCAATAATAATGAACATTTGTGAGTGACAATGTTTCTGCTCATTCAGCATATAAACAGTGTGAGAGAAACTTAGCCATCTTTTTCTTATTCAGCATGACATTGAACAGAACATCTGACTGATGTTGTATTTCAAAATAATTTGACAATCACTTATTCAAGCTCACAAGGTTAAAGAAGCATTATCCAGCCCTCGGTAAAGTCTCGGAAACTGATTGTGATGAAACAGCTGATCTACTGTTGCAGCTGAAAGTGCTGTCAGAACTCACACAGCTCATAGCTGTCCAGGACATTGAAGACTACTTCAGGTCCAGATACAGGGAGGAAAACAGTTTCTCTCAAAGGTTTGGACCAGTTATGATAAGATATAACTAATCACTGTACAACAATAACAATAATTTCATTCAGTCTGTGCAGGTCTTTTGGTCCATATCAACAAGGAGGACTGTATAAACTGACATCTATGTAAAGATGAAATAATGAGTGTGTCTTGTTAAAAGTTATTGATGAAACGTACTGTTTCTGTTCTCTGTTCGAGACATGAAGATATTGTTGTCAATGCTGCCATCGTTATTTATACTGTTGTTACGAATGCCTCCCTAATGCACCTCCAAGACACGGATGTTAATCAATAATAAAGCTAATAAATCATCTGTCTAAGAACAACAACAATACTACTACTACTAACAATAACAAAAACAATAATAATGATAGAAATAATAAATCGACATTATATACATTCTTTTAAGAAAAGTTATATTTTATTTATTTTATTTTTTTTATTTTAATTATTTATTTATTATTATTATTATTTTAAATATTTTTTCTCAAGGCCTGACTCTGCGCGTTGGGTTACGCTGCTGGTCAGGCATCTGCTTGGTAGATGTGGTGTAGTGTATATGGATTTGACTGAACGCAGTGACGCCTCCTTGAGCTACTGATACTGATACAGATATATACATTCTAACGAATACACAAAATGTTCATCATAGTTAAAGGACTGCACACATACACATACACACACACAACATTCATACGCATATCTACACTTACTTGAATCAATATGGTTTCCATGAATCTGATAACTATAAATGTCCGGAGGGTCAATTCCCAGGAAATACTGATGGAGACCATCATCAGAGGGCAATGGCTGACCAGTGAAGGAACAGGTTGCTCTGTGGTATTCCTGTCCTGTGCTGTCTGTGAATGATGACGTCAGTGTCATGTGTCCTGGGAAAGCGGTTTGAGTCTGAAAAAAAAATAGAGAGAAAAAATCGAAAAAATAAGAAAAATAGAGAAAACACACAGAGAGACAAAAACAAGAAGAAACAATACACAGCAGACAAAACACACACACATACATAAACACTCGAGCGTACAGGCTCATACGTACACACACACACACACACACACACACACACACACACACACACACACACACACACACACACACAGACACATACATACGTACACACTCATACGTACACACGTACGCATGCACGCACGCGCGCGCGCACACACACACACACACACACACGCGCGCGCGCGCGCGCGCGCGCGCGCATACACAC